>NC_136623.1:10440592-10555592 GCF_933228915.1 Telmatherina bonti
TATATATATATATATATACACATATATCCCGGCAGATATCCAGCATAGACTCTCAGGTATGAAGAACTGGTCAGTACCAGGTCCTGATATGATCAGGGCCAGGTGCCAGAAAGAAGCTCCTGTCAGGTGTCAGAGTGGCCAAGGTAAGTGGGCACATGGATCAATACGTGGCGGAGACACAGAGAGGCATTGGCAGAGGAACCAGAGGAACCAAACACCAGCTGCTGGTTGACAGAACAGTTGCCTGAGACGGTAAAACCAGACAGACAAACCTGTGCACCACCTGGATTGACTAACGGAAAGCGTACGACTCAATGCCACACACATGGATCATGGAATGTCTGAAGCTGTACAAGATCAACGGCAACATAAGGACCTTCATTGCAAACTCAATGAGGCTGTGGCTGTCCCCGCATCTGTTCTGTTTAGGCCTGAACCCCCTCGGCCAACTAATCAACAAGACTGGTTTTGGATACCATCTCAGGAATGGGGCCACCATCAGCCACCTCCTGTACATGGATGACATCAAGCTGTACGCTAAGAGTAAGCGAGACATCGACTCACTGATCCACATCACCAGGATCTACAGCAGGGACATTGGAATCTCATTCGGACTGGAGAAATGTGGGCAGATGATAACAAAGAGTGGGATTGTAATGATATGGAGGGCTTTGCACTCCCAGAGGGCAGGATAACAGATGTGGAGGACAGCTACGAGTACCTGGGCATACCACAGGCGAATGGCAACCATGAAGAAGCCACAAGGAAAGCTGCCACAGCTAAATACCTGCTACGAGTGAGGCAAGTACTGAGAAATCAGCTCAGTGGCAAGAACTAGATCTGGGCAATTAACAGCTACGCCCTGCCAGTGATCCGATACCCTGCTGGGATAATAAGCTGGCCAAAGGAGGAAGCTCAAACCACGGACGTCAAAACACGGAAGCTGCTCACCATGCATGGAGGGTTCCACCCCAAGTCCAGTGTCCAGCGACTACACACGCAGTGCAAAGGAGGGGGCCGGGGACTAGTGAGCATCAAGGCCACATCCAAGCTATTGTATGATAGCTATCTTATATGCATGGATATCTTTAGGTACAAAGACAAATATAAAACAGAGTATAAAAAATGTGTGTGAGAAAACAAAACATATATATTTAAAAATGTGACTAAAAGAAAGAGATTTTGCAGATTATTTGGTTTCAACACCCAAAATAATCCCGTAATAAAAAAATAGAAAAAATAGTAGAGAAAAATGTACAAAAAAAACCCAGAGGAGAACATAAAGGTTAACAAGAAAACAACTGTGGGCACATTTGCTTTTTATCTTCAACATAAACGAACAGAGACGGCCAAGTTTAGCTCGTCTCAAAGCTCATTGATTTGTGTAGATCAATGCATAAACAGAGGGAACAAAGCTATAACAGCAGAGCTGCCCAAACCTCAAGAAAAAGCAGCAGATATTTCATCCTGTGAATTTTTCAGACTGTTTCATGTTAGCTTAGCTGCAACGAAATGCGCACATGATAATACACAACCTCATCCTGGACAGATACCTGTAAACCTCAATAAGACACAAGCACCTCTTTGGCTTCGCTTTGCTTTAACATGTTGGTATCTGATACCTTATCAGAAGCTAATCTTCCCACGACACACTAAGTGGCTCAATGTAAATCAGCTCAGCTTGTTTAATGAGCGAAAACGTCAATGAACCTGTCAGGGTGAAGTGTTTTATCAGCACTGCTTCACAAATACTGTCCACAGCGAGCCAGCTTAGAGAGCCAAGTTATGGAGAACAAACTATCGTCGAGAAATTCTCTAATTCTCTAATTCTCTCCGACACAAAAGAAAATCTGCAGCTGCCTTTGTGGTGAGAGCGTCTTCCTGCCGGACGCGACCGTTTCACATTCATTTTGGGGAGTAAATGTTTGATGGGCATTTCAGGCAGGCACTTGAGCGAGTAAGTGGAAAATGACAGCTATTTAATCTCCCTTATTTTCAGTCAGGCAGTGTGCCTTTGTAGGCTGAAGCAATAATAATGACAGGTCAAGCAGGTTAGATCCCACATGGAGGCACTCCGAGCCACAGCGTGTGCTTTGGATAATAGTTCCCAGCGAAAGGAGACGATAGTGGCAAGTGGTGATTTGTTTGGGGGAGATCTTTTACATGATGATATTGCTTTAAAACGACTGACATGTTGTATCCTTCATTCATAAGGGATGCTTCACTCAGCCTCTGAATCATTCAAGCTTGCCTATGACAACCCCTACATGTTTATCTTTACATTAAAATACAGAAAAACACAGAATACGATTTATTTGACAAGATTAACAAAAGCCTTGTGGATGTTATGTCTTTCTTTAAATGGAATTTAAGATTAAATATGCATTCAAAACACCAGAAAACTTCATGAAAAACACAAAGATTGATCTCATGTGATGAAAAAGGAGCTTTTCTTGGCTACTTCCGCCTTCAATAGTTGACATCAAATACACTGGAAGGGCGGTCGTGCCTCATTGCTCTGACAGCACGGCAGCCACAACGACACAGACGATAAACATCCTCCCCAATATGTCACCTCCTGACAGCGGCAAGAAAAACTTTCAAGGAGGACAAATCTGACACGTCGAGCTGTTAGAAATCCACTGACTGCAGGAGCAACACGACTAAATATCAAACGGAAAAGCCGAGGACTGAATGGTGCAACAGATCGATAAAAACAGACTCACAGAAGGATAAAAGCTCATAACAGGAATTAATAACAGCTGTGAAGATGGACATGAAAAATCTGACGTTAAAAGGTTTGTACTCACTTGCGTCCCACTTTGCTCCCGTTCCTGTGTATGCAGGTCACCTCCCGAGTCTGGTAGCCCACCTGGATGTCCCAGAAGGGACTGTCTTGCCGGTTAAGGCGGTTCCTGCTCCGTTTCTTCTGGATAAGCTCCCTGGTCTCAGGATCTTTGACTCCCCCTCTCTCCCTTAGCCCTTGGCCTTTACCTTTCCTGCGTTTGACCTGCCGTGCAGTCCGGGTCTGCGGGAGGGCGCAAGGGTTCCACGATCCAACCCTTAAACTGTAAAGGCCCTCAGGACCTTTGCAAGGTCCCGGTTTGCAAGACTGGAATTCAGTGAGGTTGGGACAAATAGAGCCTCCAAAAAGCGGAGGAACCAGGATGCTGCGGACTCTGTTCCTGAGGCCTGTTCCACACGTTTTAGAGCAGGATGTCCACGGTGAATAATCGGAAACCACACAATCCTGAGGGCAAGGGATCAAACATGCCTGCTCCAGGCGAGGCATGGGCTCAAAGTACTCACAGATGGCATCCTCTGCTGGAGACCCGTCTGACGTGAGTATGCAGCTCACCTCCCGGATCTGAATGCCCTCTTCGCCTCCACTGCATGTGAACTGCCGTGGGGCCCCAAAAGTCCTTGCCGATACTGGCACACACTCATTCCAGGCACCAAGTTTCCAGTCATAAAGGTCCTTGTGCCAGTCACACACACGGAAACAGTTCCTCTGGTTGGAGGGACGCTGGCTCTGGTCACAGTTGGTGTGAAGCGTCGTCCAGCCGTCCACATGGGCGCACCAGACTGCCCGGCTTTGGCTGCCACCCGGCCCACAGTCGCTGCCCATGCATCTCCCCCACGGACCTGAGAAGCAGACAAACAGCCTCAAATCACAATGAAAGAATGAAAGCAGAAACATTTAGGTTTGTGATGTGATTTAAGCAACGATGCTCTGGTGTGCGGCATGAAAGCTGCTTTTTAAGCTTCACGAAGATGCTGTTGGACGATGAGAGAAAAATTACTTACATCAACCATCCACACCAGGTGAAATCTGACTGAACAAGACACGTTCATTTATGAAAAAAAAAAAAAATCATTTGTCACGTTTTAGTTTGGTCTCAGAAGTTGTTATTTTTTATGCACAGAAAGCACAATTGTTGTTTATTGTTTGATTAGATTCCCTATAACTTCTGACAAACAGCAGCAAATCTTACTGGGATCCAACAACAACAACAACAACAACAACAACAAAAATCAATTACAAGCAAAAGTGAAGATGTATCATAGAAAAAGATAAAACTAACAACGAAATAAAAGGTAATCTTGTTACATTTTCAACTGTAAAACAAAATTATGTATTAATGTATATTCATACATTCTGTTACATAACACCAATAAATTCAACTCGAGCCAATTTTACTAAACTAACACTAAAGCATGTGAGAAGGATGGTGAGAAAATACAAATATAAGGAGGATATATAGGAGGTCGAAGGGTGGCTGAAAGCCAAATGAAAAGTGTTGCGAGTTATCTGTGGCATTTATCGAGTTCTGCTGGTGACAGGCAGATTACTACAAACATCAATACAACTTATTCCCTGTAACACAGTCTCTGGCTCACACTTCCTTTATCTTCTCTTACAAATTGGAGCAGAGATTCAATTAAAGATCCAAAAACAGGGTCGTGGTGGTGAAGAGGCTGGAGTTCGGTTGATTT
Organism: Telmatherina bonti; assembly: GCF_933228915.1. NCBI lineage: Eukaryota > Metazoa > Chordata > Actinopteri > Atheriniformes > Telmatherinidae > Telmatherina > Telmatherina bonti. Next base: position 10,445,090 of record NC_136623.1, read on the forward strand.
TACGCCTTCAAGTCATCAAATTAGATTTTTATGTGACTTTGTGATCTAGGTGAACTATATGCAGATATTAAACCCAAAAGAAGGGGAACTTGTTATTCTTATAGTTTATTTAAAGACAAATTTCCTGAAAAGTGCTAAAAAAAATATTGTACACTGTACTGGGTGTATCAGGGGTGTAAGTATTTTTTATTCAATGAACCACAACAGAAATTTTATCTACCTGTATGTGGCTTTAAATCCTCAACTTTCTGCTCTTTTGTTTGGTTGCAAATACTTTTCAGTGAGGATAGTAATATTAATTCAACCTTTATAGAAGTAAACTTGCCTAAGCTATTTTTACCACTTGCATTTTATGCTGAAAGAAAGTGTTTTTTCTTGAAGAAACTCTGAAACTTATTATTATTATCAAAAGCACAAGATAAATGCAAATATGAAAGGCTAAAACACGACTGCATCATTTTCTAATTGTGCTTCACATCAAAATACTGCCTGTTATGAGCACACACCATGGCTGCCATTGCAACAAATAAACTTAAGATGACGTCATTTGAAGTTGCAAGAAAAAGAAAGAGAAAAATTTTGGATTGACTTTTACTGACTGGAGAGCACTCAGAGAGGAGACAGGATGCAGAATTAGACGTCATTAGGACACAAAGTGTGAAAATTTGCCAAAGTTCAGTTCCGCTGCTCTGAAGTCAAACCAAAGGCGTACTCGACTAGAACGCTGGTTACATATTTGAACTCAATCAGGGCTACAGTTTCTGGCTCAGTTACGGCACTGGTAAGCAACTTGTGGGCCACACGAGGTCTAAATGTCATGAACCGGCATGGGTGTAGGTTATAGTAAGTGTCCTATGAGCTACATCTGGTGCTCATGTGATGGGTTTCAGCTACCACAGTCACGGAGTCAACGTTGCAAGTCTAGGCCAAATATGGGACAAACCAAAGTTGCAGATGTGGGCCACATCTGGGCCTAACACTTGTTGCTATCTGGGACTGCTGCTGTTCTCCACCTCTGCTTGGCTGGAAGCTTCGCAGACACAATGTGGGACATGCTGCAACATCTACGGTTATATCTTAACAGTTATATTGTTACAAGAAATGAGCCAACTTTTGGGGTTATTGAATTTCCCTTTGGGGATTATCAAAGTATTTTCATTTCATTTCATCATTTTTTTTTTTTTTTTGATCTGGAAATGTTATTTTCCTCAGGCCCATTTAAAGTATAACTAAATATCGTATGGACCCTCAAACAACTGGAATACCTGCTGTTGTTCATATGATTTAATAGTTAACTGAGCAACCAGTTAACACTTACAGTACCTTAAGAGGAATTTGTTTTGGCTTGAAGCTTCCATGAAGCAGCCGCTCGAGTTCTTTTGTTAGCAATGGAAGCCTCCTCTCACAAAAACCTTGTTCTGGTTGGTCACAGTCGACATATGAAACTCTTAGAAAGTAAAAAATGAAATAAATGTAGAGTAAAATAATTAAGTTTAAATTTTGAATCAACATGTCATGAGCTGCACCTCATTATGCATGAATTTATCACCACAAAATAAGGACATGAACGTAACAGAAAGCACTTCATCCCTGTGTGCAGGATGAATCATCAGCATTTCTTTTAACTGTTTTCCCTAAAAAATATGAAGTCTATAATATCAGAAATATTAATAATGAGCCAATATACTGGGGCAGATTCCTGTGTTGATGTTAGGTGCACTATGTGTCAGTGAGCATGTGTTGAATCTGGTTTATTGGGATGTGATGTGAGATTTTTGCAGCAGGTTTTGTGCAAAATGAAGCTTCCTCTGCAGCATGAAAACTGACACATTAAAACAGTCTTAACCCAGTCAGCTGAACACATCTGCAAGTCAAAGCATTGCAAAAGCACTAATTAACAGTGTGACTGCAGGGGGGGAAGTAATTAATTGTGAATTTTCATATTTCAACTCACTTCACCCTCTCAGGTAAGTGGCTGTGCAGACTGAATCTGACGGGAAAGTTGTGAGACGGCGCCAAACTTCCAATCTGAAGTGCATCACATCACTACACAAACCCAAAAACACACAAAGGCCGCAACTTTAAAGTTAGTAATTTTATTCTAAGACAAATGCTAGAGACTGACCGGTGTGGGAAAAGCAGAGAGAGTTGCAGTCTGCCAGGGTAAAAGAAGCCCAGAGTCATGGTTTTCAGGCTGCTCATGATGAGGCAGTTTGTTGCTTACAGAACACATGGAGGATTAAAGGACTGATGTCTCAACAGGATTTCTGCATTTATATTTAGTTCCTGAAATGCTGTAACGTTGTCCTTACAGGTCTGTCAAAACAGTTCATCAGATGGCTGGAGTTAGTCCAGAACACTGCTGCTGCAGACAACCCGAATAAGACCAAGAAAGTGGATCATCCAACTCCACTTCTCAGATCTTTACACTGGCTTCCTGCTGACTTCAAAATCCTGCCGTTAGTTTATAAAGGACTGAATGGTTTGGGACCAGAAAACACTCAGGATTGAACCAATTAGAGCCAGAACTAAACATGAAGAGGCAGCCTTCAGCTTTCATCCTCCTCACATGTTGAAGAAACTTCCAGAAATGCACGAAATGCACAAGACACAACGCTTTTGTCTCTGATCGCAGCTGCTGACATGTGTCATAGGATGAATCTTCAGTCAGCGTGATGCAGCGTTCACAGAATCACCAAAGCGCATCATAAATGGCCGTTTCAATACATCCGAAGACCTGCTGAGGACATCGCACGTCTGCTTATCTGCTCTACAATACTAATTTCTCTGTATCTGTACACTGTTGTACACAAATGAAATACTTAAACTGGCTTATAGTGGCATCTTTATTATCTAAAGATAAACACTGTCTATGAGCTGGTTTCTTAACCCTTTAAGGGGCAAGTGACTGTTTTTGATCACTTTGTTTTCTTTCAGACTCAGCATGAAACTATTTTTTTGTCAATGTAACAACAGAATGGAGGTCTTGGTACTTAACAGGACAATTTTTGGTTAAAATGTCTAATTTCAAGGTATTTCATTGGGTGTCCTATAAAGGGTTAACCTTCAAATAACCCCAAAATCTAAAATGCAAGCTAAACTAAAGTAATTTTTTAGGAGGTTTTCAGTGTGATAATCAGGTGGTTTCATTTGCAAACAGGCGTCTGCAGCTTCACAACACTGTGGAAGCAATATTTAGTCTCTATGGATCCTCCCAGGTGTTTATCTGTGTCGAGATGTGTCCAAGTGATGTTTGTTTTTACCCAATAACATAAAAGATGCGACTCAAGAGATTTTGAGTTAAAAAATACAAACTAATGAAAAGAGAGAATGTAATCTGGCGAGCGAGCGAGCGTCGAGACGATGCCCAGAAACCTCACATTCTGCAGGCTGTGTGGGACCAGAATAAAAATATGTCCCACCCAAATCTAATCGGTCCAAAACAGAAGTCACCTTCTCCGAGACAATTGCCTGGCACAGCTCGACACTCTGCTGGCTCAGCAAAAAGGATTTCACAGGTTCTCAGTAAATGAAGACAAAATGAGCCCGTTTGAATCGAGACGAGTCCAGATCTGATGCCATGTTCTGTCCTCAGACATCATGAGACTTACCAGGGATTAACAGATGTTTCACATTATGCTGCAATGTTTACAGCGATCTCTAGACACAGCCTTTTCTCTCCAAATCTAAATCAATGCAAAGTCTCCAGTAGCCTAAAGCTACCTTTTTAATATTGCATGCAGTCTGACAGCATCATTTCACATCCTGGAAACAAAATGTGTTTCACCTCTGTTTGATAAATATGCTTCATGTTTAGCAAAAACAACATTTCCAGAGTGATTCATAAATGTCACGTAGCTGTAGACCCAGATGATTAAAACATTTAAAGAGCAGAAATCTTGCATTTAAATCACAAGTCTCATAGTTATCAAATGTCATGGCTATTTGGATGCTGATCTAGTTATTTCATTTATTCCATTCATGTTCTATCTGGCTGCAAAAATCACTGTTGTATCAAATAAAACCAGATAAATGAAAACTTTTGGGCTTCCACGTGAAATCCAGCATCTGCAAACTTGTGCATATTCTTGGAGGAGCATGCAATTGATTGGTTACATACACTAGACCTCAGGCTGGTGCAATTTAAATGGAAATTCAGTTTTATCATCAAAATTGCTGTCTGTGTCTGTTCATTATTAAGGCTGATGGAGAATTCCCTGATAACCTTTAGAGTGAAGACTTTTCAGTCAGGTGTCCGAGCATGTGACACACCTGCATGGCTGCAGTGCATGAGACAATCTGTGACACAAAACGATGATTTTGTCCCAAAGCAAGGTTAAAAAGCAAGTTATTCATCAAATATATGTAACTGTCTCAATTTACAAGATATATGTCACAAAAGTTCAGAGATGTGGACCAAGAAAACAGTTAAAAAGTTACTATTAAAGCCTTATATTGCAAACTGGGTCAGCCAGGACGTCCTGGAGGTTGTGGCTCAAAATGTTTGGAAAACACTCTTTTATTTACCCAGGAGATGAGACAACAGTCACACACAAGAATGATTGATTATAAAACGAATGCACAAACATTATAAATGAGGGCAGCAATGATCGATCATAAGATTTACAGCTTTAAAATCTCACATCTGAAAAGCTTAAATGTGTTTAAACTTCATTTAGTCAGATCAGATATTTAGTTGGGTAAAAATAGTTTAAATGTGTTTTACACTACTTTAAGAACAGCTCAAAAATGTCAGGATGGAAACAGTTTCCTGTGTTTTTTGCAGATTTGACTTGAAAAATGTGTCAATTTAGGAAAACATAACATGCAAACAAAAGAAAAAGACACAAGATGGGACAAACACATGAAGGAAAGCAGCAGAAACCACACAAGGAGAAGGCAAGATGTGAAGGAAACCCAAGCAGCATCCTCTGTTGAAGCCTATGCGGAAAAAAACTGCAGTTCCCCCTTCATCCACTAGGGGCTCCAAAACAGAGCAAATCCCCATAGACTCCCATGTTAAAAAGACCAACTTTACAGCAGAAATGAACATGTTTACAGGCTGGTACAAAAATACATTTATGTTCAATAAGTCAGGTTTACCTTCCTGACAACTGTGGGGGGAGCGAATATTTTTCTAACTCCCCTGTTTAAAAATAATTTAATCTCAAAATTTGGCATATTTATGGGTGTGTCATTTTGATTGACAGGTACCCAATATCCCGCTTCAAGTAAGAAAAACGTAGAACAACTGTGGTTTCTTAGCCGGTTAACAACATGACTTAGCTTTAGCCCTCTTACCTCCGTTAGCTGGTTAGCTCCTGTTAGCTCCAGGTTAGCTCGGTTAGCTCTTAGCTACAAGCATCTCGGAGATCACTCGATGTCAATCATCCATCCCAAGCTCACAGCCCCCCTATCATCTCTACCTCTTTGCCTATATATGTATTTTCCGAGCGAGACGGCACGCATGCCCCTGCCAAGATGGCGATAGTAGGAATAGGTGATGTCACAGAGGCTCCGTCCATCTTTTTATATACAGTCTGTGGGAAAACCTGAAAAACTTCTAAAACAGGAACCGGTGCAGACTGCAGCTAAAAGAGCAGCTACTGATCGTGTCTGCATAGTTAATAAAAATCATTAAAATCGCCTGGAAATTTCGCTTAAAATGAGTCAATGTTAGATGCTCCTGATCTTTAGGATACTAAAAAAAAGGTCTTTTTCGCTCCAAACATAAACCTTTTGCTTCCACTGTGAATGGAAAAGACGGCTCACATCGTCACTTGTTAACATGCAGCATTCACTGACACTGCAGGCGTTGACCAAACAGCTGCATTTAACCTTGAAAAATATCAGCCAGAGAGGTAAAAAGAAAAAAAAAAAATCCATCGCTTGATGAATTATATATAGAAGGCAAGTGTTTTCTCATTTTCACATGTGGTAAATGTGTGAAAGTGTGATCTGGAAATGGGATTTGTCACTCTGCGCTTTCATACTGTAAGAAGGTGTTTCGACGGTTACTGGTGTAAATTGCATCACATTTTACTTTTGGAAGGAGGTGCACGCCTCCTGAGAGAGCAGACCGGACAGGAGCTGAGGTTGCTGTGAAAAGTAGGCTGTTGGGTTTCATCTCTTTAGTACAATAAACAAAGATAATTCATTACCAACTTAGGAAAGGAACAAACTTATCTCCACCAGCAGTGGTGAATAAATTTAAGTCTCCTTAAGGAGATAAGTTCGGTTTTCATTTCTGTCTGCCTTCATGACATTCAAACCTTTTTGTTTCACTCGGGGCCCTGCACACCCCTCAACAGGTCAACTGGGAGTCCTCTTGCCTCCTCATGGGGAGTGTAAACTGTGCTGTATGTGGAGTGTAATATCCTCACTGTCTGGGTGAGAGTTTGATCTCTCACTGGGCCTCAAGTGTGTATTTAATGAAGAGCGTCTTTGTCCCTGCAGGGTCAGTCTGGCCAATGAACGGGTCACTGTGTTTCTGCCTCTCTGCTCATGTTTGTTTATTATTTCTCAAATCCACCGCATCTCAGTCAAGCACATGAAGACAGGACCTTTCTCTCGACAGGGTCTGGCCTCACCTGAAGATCATTTCTGCTGTCTGGCGGCCGCTTTGCCGACCCCCCCCCCCACGTCTGTAGACGTGTGTTGACTTCAGATCCCTCAGTGTTGGTGTATTATAAGCCTTTATGAAAAAGACACAGTTGGAAATGAGCTGGTTTGCAGCAATCAGAAGTTTTTGTTATAAAAAGTATAAAATATTTCCAGACTTGGCGGAAACTCAGCTGTACTCTGTCAAAACTCCTACACTGCACTGTCAGAGTGTCTACATTGGCTGTAGCGTAATAAGAAGAAGCAGTCTGAGGGGTAAAAGTGAGTTAATGTATAAAGTGAGTAAAGTTTAGCTCTCAGTGGACTGAACCTCCCACAGAGAATGCTTTTAGCCAGCTTGTCAGGATAAATCACAGCTTAAAAAAAGATTTTTCTTTTCTTTTTCTTTTTTGTTTTTAACAGACTTTGCGGTTGTTTATAGTTTTTACAGAATTCCCCCAAAAGCAGGGCTGCTGTATGAAATGTAAATATCAAGTGAATGAACTGATTTGAAGAGCTCATAAAGAGATATTTTCATCCCCACAGAACGTAAACAACATATCACATTTTAAAACGGAGACGTTTTATCATTTCATGGAAAATATTCCCTCATTTTGAATTCAAATAAAAGGCTTTAAAAGATATTGCTTTAATAACTTTTTTACACGTACAGAAAAAATAGCTGCTGCCTTAAAGTTACGGCTGGGTGGATTAATCCAGAAAGGTTCGATACCAAGGCTAGTATATGTATCATTTGACACCAAAATAAAAGATCAATATTAGCCTAGTGTAGGGCAAAATAATGTCTGTGAGAACCAACAGATAGTAAGTGTTGCTTTTGTTTAACTTTTTTAAACAGCTAATGTTTATTTTTTAGTTTTTTTTCTGTTTTGTTTTGTTACATTGTTAGTTTTTTTTTTTTTACACATATATAAAAAAAAAAAAAGCTTAACTTGTTGATAAAATGTTTTATTCGACAAAAATCTTTTATGATAGCAACCGTAATTGTTAATTAAAGACAAAATCGCGACGATTGTGAAAGTTCAAGCAAAAACTATTGTTATTTTTGTTGTATCATCATCAAATCGGTATCAACGATCCTGGATTTCCTCAGGTCGATTATCAGGTCGTTATCAGATCGATAACACATTTACTCATTATCTCTCTGCCCTGATAAAAGTTAACCCATCATTTCCACAGCAGCGCCACAAAACATCAGCTTGATTATTTCAGTTTTTTTTCTCTATTTTTGTGAAGCTCAGGACGTGTTTCAAAAGCAAATTCCTGAAGTTCAACTCTCTATGTAGCTCCACGGTTTAGACAGAATTAACCCTGCAAAGCAACGATTGCATGTTTGCATAGCCTTTGGGAGAAGTGAGCATTACCACATTGAACTTGCCACATTAAGTCACATTAAGCTCCGCAGTGCATCTGTTTGCCAAGAGCTAAAAAAAAAAACAAATCTGTTGAGCAAGAGGCGACTTTATTGTTGCTGTGTTTAAAGAACGCAGCCAGATACAAACAGAAAAACGTTGCCGTTCATGTCCTGCTATTGCGTGAGGAGATCCGCCAAAAAAATTATTATTCCTGCCTGATGGACATTAGTGGGGAGGCTGCAACATCACAGTTCATCAGAGATTAATGCAGAAAAGAGCAAAAAAATTCAAGGAGAAAGAAAAGCAACCAGAGGCTAACACTTAGCATCTGAAGGAATATTTTCAGGAGCTTAGCATTCATGGAAGATTGTTAACCCCAGCCTGCTTTTAGTGTGATAGGTGCCCAGGGCAGCGCCGAACTAAGCCACATTGACTAAAGCTCTCTGCTCACACTGGATCTAAATTTCATTAACTGTAATGCCGCGATTATGCTTGCATGGCTTGAAGCAGCTTCTTTGATGACTCTTTATTCATCACGTCCAAGCAGACATTTTTAACAAGTCACACAATGTTAAATAGTCCCCTCCATTTTTATCTGCACCCTTCTCTGCATACTGAATCTGTGTTACTATGTAATGAAAGCAAGTAGGTGCAACCATTTAACAAGCCTATTAACTCAAATAGACTTTTGTTTTAAATGTTAAATATAATGAAAATGAAGCAATTAAGACCCTTTTGTACGTCTCTTTGCATTCATATCATTCAATTATCGTATTTATCTTGGCTGTGTGGTCACATGACACCATTTAGGAGCTTCAATTAAGCTTCAGCTCAAACACAGTCATCTAGAAAATGAAAGCAGGGGTGAGTATTTGGCTGAGATATTACAGTTTTCATAGTGCCATGCAGTCACGTTGGGAAGTATAATGTGGAAAAGTAAGTAGACATGATTTAAGCGCTTGTAAAACCACCTTTAGCTGCGATAAGTAATATTAACTTTCTATATGACATTAATCTCTCGTGGAGGAAATTACATTCATTCTTATTTATAATGTTGCTTCAGCTTGTTGAGTTTTGCAGCTTTTGCGCTCTAAAACTGGAAGAACTGAAGCTTCAGTCCTTGAGGGCCACAATCTGGCAGGTTTACCTTGTTTCCATGGTTCAACAAACCTGAATCAAATCAAATGGCTCAAACAGCTTCTTGTCAACTTCTTCACAATGACCCTTTAATTTCAGTTGGGTGTGTTACCAGGGAAACGATGAAAACCTCCTGGATTGCGGCCCTCGTGGACTGGAGTTTGACATCCCTGCTCTTGAAAGGTCCTCCCAAAGCATTTCAGTCAGGTTGAGGTCTGGACTTTGACTGGATCATGTCGGTGTACTGATGGTTGTTTTTATGTTTTGGTTTTTATTTTTTAACAGCAAATTTGCTGTTGTGTTTGGGATCATTGTTCTGTTGCATGAATCGGTTTCAGTCCCGTCAACTGTTCGACAGACTATGTCACATTAGACTCTATAATACTTTTGCATAAAGAGGACTTTGTGTTTGGCTCAATGACAGGAAGGTGTCCATGTCTTCTGGCTACAAAACATCCCAAATCATCAGCCTTTTACCACCGTGCCTCAGAGGTGCTTTCCATTGGGACTAAACATCAAAGTAAAATAGCTTAGGAATGGTATTACAACCCGTCCCAGAGTTTCCTATGTATTTTGTTTGAGACCGGTAGCTCTCAAACTTTTCAAGGCACAACCCCCAAACTTTTCAAGGCACAACCCCCAAAATAACATACGTTAGTGCTAGCGACCCCCACACAACAACTGAGTGACTTATTGTGTGATACATCAAATGTATGCAGCTATCCTCAAAATCAGGGGTGTCCAAAGCTGGTCTTCATAGGCCGCTGTCCTGCAGGGTTTCTGTGTATCCCTTTTCCTGGCTCACATTAATCAAATCCAACAGCCAATGAAGTTCTGCACAATCACTGATTTGTTGGAGTAAGGTGTGTTGGAGCAGGGATACATGGAAAACCTGCAGGACTGTGACCCCGAAGAACACCTCTGCTCTAAATGTAAGGCTGAAAAATGGTCAGAATCTCAACAAATAAGGAGAATGAAGTGGTTTTACCTGGATTTGGTTCGCGGCTATCACAAGGCATGAACATGCCAAAAAATCAGCTTCTCTCATGAAGATAGTACCAAATTCCGATTTTATGGCATGTATACTAACTTTGTTGTTTATGCATCAATGAGGGATAGGATTGAAGTCAAGATTCGATGCAATCTGGTGGTTTTCCTTATCTAGGCTATTTATTAAGAATCGCCTCAAGCTGATGTGTCTGTAAAGTGCCCAGAGATGACACTGTTGTGAAGAAATTGAGGTAATGAGTTAAAAAATCAAGATGCTAAGTTTAAGAACCATCGCTCCAGACCAGCAAATAGTCAAAATCTCTGCTAGTTGTCAGTTAATGAAGTTCATTTGACTATCAACACCTGGCAAATAAATACAGTGCCTTCATTTGAGTACAATTATGTTTCTCAGCATCTGGAGTTTAGCAGAAGCACAAAAACAAGACAATTAATGAGCCAGAAGTAAGAAGCAGAAGAGGAAGACGAGGCTGTTGTTTACAGCTAGGTTCTGATTATTTGTTAGTTCATTTACAGCCTCAGAGGATGGATGGATGACAAGAACACACCACTCACAATAACACCCTTATGTTATGCAGTGATAACTGGCAACATCAGGGTTGAGTCAGGATGAAGGCTGGAACCATAGCACAACACCTGTAGCTGTTATATGTTGTATAACACAAGCTCGTCTGCAGGAAAACAATGACAGTAAAACAAAAAGGACTCGGTTGACTCTTAAAAGCCGACTCAAAGCTGTCACCACAGCATCTTCTCCCGAACTCAAAAAAAGGAAGAAAAATTCATATTTCTCTTCAAAAAGGACCAGCAGAAACTCATCCGTGAGTTCATCTGCGCTGGACTGGAATACTGGAATGGTCTTTTAACAGGACTTTTGTTTTAAATATCTGCAGCTCATCCAGATGCTGCTGCTGGAGCTTGAACCAGGACAAAGAAATCTGAACACATCACACCAGTTTTAACATTTTACACTGGTTTCCAGTCAGTCACAGGATGGACTGGGAAACTCTACTAATGGTTTACAAATCCCACAATGGTTCAGGTCCAGATAACAACTGAAATATGTTCAGAAAAAACAAACCTAGATCCAAGGACTCTGGTCAGCTAGTCCAGACTAGTGTCCAGACCATAGTCCAGACCAGAGTCCATAACAAAATCTAGACCAGAGTCCAGACCAAAATCCAGACCAGAGTCCAGACCATAGTCCAGACCAAAATCCAGACCAGTGTCCGGACCATAGCCCAGACCAAAATCCAAACCAGAGTCCAGTCCAAAATCCTGACCAGAGTCCAGACCAAAATCCAGACCAGAGTCCAGACCATAGCCCAGACCAAAATCCAAACCAGAGTCCAGTCCAAAATCCTGACCAGAGTCCAGACCATAGTCCAGACCAGAGTCCATACCAAAATCCAGATCAGTGTCCAGATCAGAGTCCATACCAAAATCCAGATCAGTGTCCAGACCATAGTCCAGACCAAAATCCAGACCAGAGTCCAGATCAGAGTCCATACCAAAATCCAGATCAGTGTCCGGACCATAGCCCAGACCAAAATCCAAACCAGAGTCCAGTCCAAAATCCTGACCAGAGTCCATACAGAAATCCAAACCAGAGTCCAGATCAGAGTCCAGACCAGATCAGATCAGACCAGACCAAAATTATATCCAGTTTAAAACATTTCTTTTCTCAGGCGCCTCTGCAGGAAATCTATTAATCCATCCAAACCGCTTTTTAGGGTCTTTAACTGTTCTGATGTCATTTGGTCCTTTCATATGAGTGTGTTGTGATTTTATTTGCAGTTTTGCACAAGTTTTTTGAGCCTCTTTTTGAGCCTCTGATCATACACATCTAGTGCTGAGCATCAGTGGCCGGTGAAGATTCAATAATTTGATATTTTAAAACGGAAAGATGGCGTATAAACGTAGAACAGGTGTTTCTATTGCAATGTGCCAACTTTAAAATTTGGAACAAAGCATTATTACCATCCATGTCAGCAGTCTGATTATTACCAAATCCTCAGCTGTAATCAGATTAGCTTTGCTGATGTCCTGTCTCCTCTTTTGGTTTGTTGATGGGACAATGATATTTATTCTGTTTACTCTTGTCCAAAACTAATGGAAAAACACAGAAACATTTTTCTCTGGCCATTTGTCAGTATGAAATTTCTAGGGTTAAAATGGTTCAAATTATGTACAGACTTAAAAATGAACAATTACCAAACTGAATCTAGAAGAAAAAGAAAACATGTCAAACAAAAGTAGACGGAAATATTATTTTGAAAATAACATGATTAAAAATCAATGAGGCTTTTTGAAAACAGTGTATATTATCATACATTTATTATAGTTGTTTAATATTATTATTATTCCATATTTTGGGTTGTAATGCGCTGAAAATTGAGATAAAATACTGTGAAATATTCACAGGTTTGTGCTTGAAAAGTATTTAATTGCAACCAATACCATTTTAAACTTTGACAGCTTTGGTTTGTGTGTTAAATTTCCATGTGAAAGTAATTATATATTTATTTTAAATAAAAAGCATAACATATAGACCATCTGACCTTATTCTGTTACTGTGAAGCAGAAATTACCCACCATTTGGCAAATAAAAAAAAAAAGTTTAGGGTTAGATTGAATGTATATTGTATGTTACAGAAACCCAGTTGGATCTTAATGTGTCAGTAGGTGTTGTTTATATGTTTATTTCTTATGTCATGTGAAAGATGGGAGGCAGAAAACAGCAGTCTGAGGACAGGTTAACTTTTTCCAAATTACAAATTTGATCATGAAACGTCTATGTTTCAGCCAAGACAAGGAAATGCACAAATTACAGAGTTTTGGACTGCATTTGGAATAAAACAAGAGATGTGATGGTAACATTTCCTGCAGACACTATTTCTTTTTCTCAAGGGATCTGTTAGAAACCTCCATGTAAGCCGACACTATTACTTTAAATCCCATATTAGTGCGATTTCCCAGCTCTCTCTGAAACATGTACCACACATCCTTTCATTTTTCTTTTGACTGGATTACTGACTTTTGACTTGCATAATCCAGAAATCAATTAATAACCTTCAAGAGGTTCAAAATGCAGCAGAAAGATTTCTAACATTGTCAGAAAAAAGAATCAACTCACAACTTTCTCTCTCTTCCTTCCTTTAACTGGCTGCCAATTGGTTTCAGAGCTGATTTGCTCTGTGCTCGATTACATTTCAGACTTCCCTTCAGCTTATCATGTTTCCCACTGTCTGATGTCCTCAGCGTTACAGCAGCAGATAATCAGATATGTCAGGATACACTGAAAATGATCTCAGGTACTATCTAACACTGCACTAAGGTATTTTAAAGAAAAAAGGAAAAAATGATCAAATAATGTTGTTTTTAAGACCCGTAAAGAATTTTTCTGCCCTTCACAGCAACTCTGCATCACAGAATATTTTCAGTTTCTGACGATCTGTGTTTATGTTACAGGTTGTTTTATTGCCTTATCTGATTAAATGAGGATTGATTCTTTACACCCTGAATTTACACCTTTATGGTGTTATCTTTTATTAGTGTATTCTCATTAAAATCATATGTAAAGTCTGTTTCATTTGTTTTCTTCCGTTGTACTTATTATCTCCTCTTTGTCTGTTCAAATGATCACATTTCATTGCTTGGCTGTGACTAGCTCCACCTTGACTCCACCTCTGCTCCTACAACTTGGTTCACTTGTATACTTCCAACTGGAACAATAACTGCTAGCATCACTACAATCTGGACATGAAAGCCATGACATCCTGATTCTCCCTGACTCTAATTTTTTATGATTAAAAGGATTGTGAAACCTCTTCTTTTGGTTTTGTTGAGGCCTAGAGTTGAGCCTAGCGATGAAGAAGCCCCATAAAGTCTTTTTGACCAACTTTTTGCCATATGTTCGATTATTTCAAGAACTGTTTTAGTGTTAATTTGGAATTACCAATATTTCTTGTTTATTCAATGTACAGCAGTCAAACGATATTAGATGTGGACGACATGCCACTGCATCTGCAAACATGATACATTTTGTCAGAAGTCCCATATTAAGTGTTGTACTCAGATTAAATCAATCTGTGCTTAACATGGTGGTATATCACCAACTTTTCAATATATCAAACATATATAAATCAAGGATATTATTAAGGTTATGAAGTTTTATATGTAGTCTATTCATTTATTAAATGTTGGGAAATATCTTGTCAAAATGCTCAAAATTGTCGATGTCTTGTTTTTTTTGTTTTTTTTTGGTGGCTCCTGTGTTGGAAAATTGTTATGAGTTTGAAAAGGCAGTTTGACTCAGCATCGTTGTTTCTCATCCACAAAGATTTTTCCAGCACACTCCCCTTTCAAGTCAATGCTGTCTATCAACTTCCTGCATGTAATGAACCTCAACATCACATCAAATCATGCAGAACACTTCCTGTATTTCCTAAAGCTTTTCCAAATTCTCAAATCACTCAATGAGGCAGTCATGTGATTTCCAGAAAAACAATATAGCCATCTAAAAAAATTTAAAAAAAAAAAACTCTGATCAACATCTCAGCATCTTATGTTACTTCCTCTTCACCAGCTGAGCTGGGAAGTAAAATAGGTGGGGGCTTGTCCGGGAGTCAGTTGGTAATTCCTAGAGTGGGTTGGTTTTTGTTCTGTGGCGTGTTCAGCTTGGCATCAACCTTTAGTTTGTGGTGCTTAATGGCTGCTCCCTTCCACGAGCTTCTGACGTTTGCTACAAGTGTAATTGGCTGTAAATCATGAACCACTTTCAATTGCAGGTCCTGGAACAGGCTACTGAACACGAATTACAGGCTCTTGAGGTGCATCAGTTGGGCGAACATTGTGTGCTTTGTGTGCCTGTAGCTTCCACTGTCCCAATGATGAGGCAAAGCCTCTCATTTCAGGTGTAGCTGCTGTGGATGATGTTGAGGAAGGTGATTATTATTACAAGCCATTCTCATTGGCCAGTTCTGAAGAACAGAGACAGGGTTTGGCTTTCGAGACACAAGGTTCAACTCAATATATTGTGTGTTGATGCTGCCATCTTGGCCAGGATGCTTCAATCTCAAATAAATGTAAATAAAGTAAAATATAATTGAGAAAAACAACTTTGTCTGCCTTTTTTAAATGTATGAAATGCACTTTGATATAGCTGATTTTAAGTCAAGAACAGTCCAAGACTTCATTCCAAAGTCAAGACTTATAGCCAAAAAAAATAAAAAATAAAAAAAAATAAACAAAAATAAACATCCACATTACTGTCCATATTCCAAAGTTGTACATAATTTTAATAATGACAGCAATCTTTATAATCCTGCAAACACACAAAACCAAACCAGAGACATAACCTTCTTAGTAAAAACAATAAATAATCCACGTCATCCTCCAATTGCTTGTTTTCTACATTACACTATCTCTCGCACCACTGACATTAAATCATAATGGTTTCAGTCCTACACTGTGTTTTTATATGGAAAATAATCAACTGCATGACTCAATACTATTTGAACACAATAAACAGCAGTGCATCTATGCCCAGTAGCAGGAACACACGTTTCTCGATGTACTCTGATTTATTTGTTATTCATTGATCTTTGTGTTTTAGCTTTATTGTTCCCTACTGCTTGATTCTTAATTTATGTTTTGCATTTGTTCTACAAGCCAGTAGCTGCACAAATTCAATACTTGGTTGTCGGCATGATTAATAACTAACAATGTGACAGCTAATTGGGGTGCAAATAAAATAAACATGGTTGGTTTGTGCATACGAAGCAGGGAGCATTCACAGCGAGGAATTGTACAGAAAATGTGACAATACTCTAAAGAAAATCAAGTCTAACCATCATTAACATTGCCACAGTCCGTATGTGGTCAGTCTCACTAATGAGAAGGGTAGTTTTCTTAAAAAAAAACAACAAAAAAAAAACTGGTAGTGGATAATTAAATACCAGCTTTACTGTAACAGGAAATCTTTTCGTTGCGCTTGTTTGTTGCTTCTGTCATAATTATCTAAAACTTGCAACTATGCTTACTTGTAATCATTTGTATTATTGTGTTTTAAACCAGAACCTAATGATTGAAAAACACAATAATCTAATAGGCATGAGAAATAACAGCAAAATGCTCTAAAAGGCAGCTAGAGAAGGAAAGATACACCCTGCATTTTAAGCAGAAGAGAAAAAAACAGAAAAATAACAGCAGTTATACTGTAGCTGTCACTGTTGAGGTATAAATAAATATGGCTTTGCGCTGCAGTGCACCGTTGTTTCTTCATTTACCAAGAAAGGAATGCTATTTTTCAGCAGGGAGGTGATATATACATAAAGATATTTACCCCCCATATTCGACCACAGCAACACAAGCCCCCTAGCTCTGACCAATCAGCAGCTTAGCATGTCTGGTTTTGTTTACCCGCTGAATCAAATGCGAGGTGACAGGTCTCTGGATGTCTTCCCTAAAGGGGTGCGATAGTTTGGCAAAGAGGATGGGGGTTGGAAGATGGGAGTGAAGGAAGTTGCAGTGCCTCACAGGGAGTGTCAGAGGCTCAGTGTGGCCTGTGGATTAAAGCCTCTGGTCCGTGAGACGCTGCTCTGGCAGGTTTTACAAGAGCAGCACTGACACAAACCGTTCATGGCATTTTACCGCTACTGAGAATACCGAAAGGAGGGTGGAAAGTACACACAGCAGGAATGCTTGTTTTCCCTGTTGATGGTGTTCCTCTAGTCAGGGTGTGGTGTATCTCCCAAGAAAAGTACAATATGCATGGATCTGGTTGCAGTTATTCCAGGATGGGGACGACATCAAAGGCATGGTGACATGTTGAAACATTGAGCCTAAAACCAGTTTTAGAAAGGCAGGCCGCCTTTCTAAGCCAGAATCTATGCCTGACATCCATTTTTCTGCTGTTCATGTCATCTCGTCCACCCCTGGTGTGTGCAGCAGTATGCATTAGAATAACATGAACACCTGTGCCATGTAGCTGAATCCAAAATATCCTGAGGGAAAGAAAAATAAAAAACACACACCTCTATGAGTGAAGAGGCAGATACACAGACATCTCTGAAGCCACTCTGTGGATCCAATTACATTGTAAGGCGTTTACAATAATCTTTAACCCCGGTCATGTGGTGTGAGGATGGGTTTCACAAGCTGCATTCCCAGAAGTTGGCCTTAACAACGTCAAGCTACATTAACCAATTAAGCCCAGATGCTACACATGCACGTATCCTCCTTGCATAACCCTGAGTGACCTTTGCTTTCTTTCTCTCGAGACTACTGTATGTTTTTTTTAAATGTCACATAATTATTTAGTCTTCCCTTTGCCATGCGAGCAAAGTGATGATTTATAATAATATCCAAATGTTTAAACTCAGAAAGGCTGTAAAATAAAGGTTGGAAAGCTCTTCAAAAACGTCACGTGTATTTTAAAATGCTTTTCTAAAGAGTGAAGATGTAAATGACTTTCCTTTACTCCCATCTGGGGTGAATATACCAAATGTTCTTTGGTCCTTACCATAAAATTCAAAATATATCAAATTTCAAACATGAGACCTCTGCCGTGGCCACATCAGAAACCTCTTAAAATCCTGTAGCGCAAGGATCCTCAATCCTGGTCTTCAAGGCCCAGTGTTCTCCAAGTTTTCCTAGTTTCTGCTGAAACACTCTAGTCTAAGACTCAGGCAAGCTCTGCATACGCCTACTAAATACACATTGCAGCTGGGACGTTTGGGAAACCTGCAGGACACCGGTCCTCGAGCACCTGGACTGAGGATCTCTGCTGTAGTAATCGTGTGGCCACAAGCCGTCTGCCCTCCAGTGGATTAAATGATGATCTGCAGTTAGCTAGTTAAACTGCACGTAATATTAAAAAGAAGTTGAACTGGAAATGATAAAATAATGCTTCATTAATATGTAAAAAAAAACAAAAAAAAACAACAGATATAAAAATAGACATAAATACACACAACCATATTAACAGAGATTTGGTACGCTGGGTAGAACGTGAATTAAAAACTTAATGTAAAAATTTGCAATTTTTGGGATATCCCATGGCATTCCCAGGCCAGCCGGGAGATGTATTTCCTCCAGTGTATCCTGGGTCTTCCCCGGGGTCTCCTCCCATGAGGATTTGCCTTACCAGGGAGGCGTCCATGAGGCATCCTAACCAGATGGAGTAGCAGCAGCTCTACTCTGAGCCCCTCCTGGATGACCGAGTTTCTCGCCTAATCTCTAAAAGCCCAGCCACCCTGCGGAAACTCTTTCCAGCCGCTTGTATTCAGGACCTCCTTCTCTCGGGCACAACATAGGTAAGGGTAGGATTGTGGATTAACCAGTAAATTGAGAGCTTCATCTTTTCGCACATTTCATAAACTGATACATTTTACAGCTTCATAAAGAATATTAGGTTATTTTGAATTTGACAGCAGCAACGCTTCTCAATGTCAAATTAAGGGGGCAACAAACGTCTAAAAAAGCAACTGGAGGAAAAAAAATTAAAGAACATTAAAAATTATCTTTGCAGTCTGCAGTGATTTTCTCTACATGGGCTCAAAAAAAACCTTCAGAAATTACCATCTGTGACCATGGTTTCCTGTTCAAACCACAAATGCAGGTGCAATGACTGTGTCTGATGGACGCACAGACAACAGAGCG
The DNA here is from genome assembly GCF_933228915.1 of Telmatherina bonti. NCBI lineage: Eukaryota > Metazoa > Chordata > Actinopteri > Atheriniformes > Telmatherinidae > Telmatherina > Telmatherina bonti. Next base: position 10,463,875 of record NC_136623.1, read on the forward strand.
ACAACAGAATAAAAGGAGAACATTATAATTGGTTGAACAGATGCACAGGACCAATGATCAGGAACTGAGAACAGGTTGGTTGGAGATTTTTTTCTTGGAAGAGTCTTAAATTACAATCAAGTTAAAGGCTTTCCATGAAATTCTATAGGAACTCACATATAGAGATGTGAACCAGGTATTGGTTACAGGATGCTGCAGCAACATGGCCGTAATGTTTTATAGTCAGGGTAGGAGGTGAGCAGGAATAGGAAATGATGGGTGAGGTTCAGTCAGATGACAGGGAGAACTGTGGGATAAAAGCTTGCAGAGATTAAACAAGGTAATGACTGATATAGTGGTAATGAGTGAGGAGTAGAGAGTCAACGGGATCCAAGAAGTGAGAACAGAGCTAAAAATCCAAGACAAGATCCAGAGCTTTAATCTGTTTAACCATTAAGCTGTTAACTCAGGATGGTCCAGAAGCTAGAGCACACAGAAACAGATGATCCAGATTCAAACAGAACAAGAGCGAGTCCAAGACCAAAGCCAGGTTTCACACAGAACAACAATACTGATGAGCAGTCAGAATCCAAAAATCCAAACTTCTTCAGTCAATAACATGAAGGGGTCGGACATCAGAACTACGAGGACGGCCCGAGGAAGGGATGGTATGTCTGACACAAAAGCCCTGACGTCGGCATCGAGCAAAAGTCGTGTATCCAAATGAGTTCTGCATCAAGGCTCATATTGTTTTTCTGAACATCATAAGACCAAACACAAACTAGACCCCATTTTTCTAAAAAGTGACTGCTTTGATGATGATTCAGGTCACTGAAAATTCTGTGGGAAATACAGGAAATCTTCTGTGTGATATGATGACGTCAAACACTCTTACATGCAGGAGATCGCCTGACAGTACTATCTCAAAACCAGAGAAACAGACAACATCAGTGAGTATTCTGTGAGTACTTTGACAATATATTGTGAAGATTCAGAAACAAAATACATGGTAAACTTTACAACTTTATTGCTTCAGTTGGTTTATGTCCATGGATTAAAAGACTGATACTTTGACATACCACGCTCTGCACAAATTAATTTAATCTGACTTTACAATACTTAATATGGGGATTGTGATGTAACATTTGTATCATTATGTTGACAGATCTAGAGGCATATAGCCCACATGGAATATCACAGGATTGCCACACATGATACACCCAGAAGATGTCAATACAACCAAATGAGCAATTAAACGGGGCTTCAAACAACAAAACAATTGGCCAGAAAGACTTCACACATTCACAGGGCTTCATCATGCCATCATTAGAGGCAGAAATCAGGGTTGGAAGATCAACATTTGGGTGCAGAACAAAGGCTTGGAGTTGCTACCTGAAGACAGGTTTGCAGACAACCTGGCAAGTGGCAGGGTTTGACACTCCTCGCTATAAAGAGAAAGAACGATGTGAAACTAGTTTAGTTAATTAGTTGCCAATTGCTGTGAACAGAGTTGGGTAGAAAACTGACAGGAAACATGACCAAATAAGGCATGAGCTATAGTGGCAATATGGACACCATGACAGCAAGTTGAAGCTTGACCATACAAAGGAGAAACCATTTGAGGGCCTGATCCAGATACGTCTCCATATTCTCTGGAGCATAACTCATTTAAAATATTCTGAAGCAAAATGGAAAACTGTTCTGTGGTCCGATGGATCAAAATCTGATCCTCCTTTCAGAAGCCAAGGACACCGTGTTCTAGCATAGCTGATGGTAGGGGGTTGCATTAGTACCTATGGTGTGAACAGCTTCCACTGTGAAGCTTCATCAATGCTGAAAGGCTTTAGAGTGACACGTCGTTCAGGGAAGACTTTGCAGATTTCAGCAAGACAATGCTAAACCACACACTGCATCCATCACAACAGCATGGCTTCACTGGAGAAGAGTCCAGCTGCTGAACTGGCCTGCCTGCAAACCAAACCTTTCACCAAAATATTTGGGGATCATGAAACAATAATTCAGCACTGATGTTCCAAGACTTCCATAAACACAGTCCTGCATCAGGCCAGACTGGGACAAAACTCCAGTAACTGGTTTCCTCACTTCATTTACAGACAGTTTTTAAAAGAAGAAAAGATACAATGCTAAACATTACCCTGTTTAAGATGTTTTGTTGGCATCTAATTCAAAATGAGCTATTTTCCATGAAATGGTAAATATCTCAGTTTCAGTGCCTGGTATGTTGTTAAAGGTTTATTGGGAATAAAATGTGTGCTAATGTTAGTAGCAAATCTCATGGACTCATATGGGACATTTCAAACATGAAGCTCTGAGATTTAAACATAATAATAACAAAAATATAAAAACAAAAGGAAAATAAATCAAAAAATGAATCAACACAGAAAAATGTTGCTGTTGAAAAGAACTGGGAGCATGATTACCAGTAAGCTCATCAAATTGCACCCCAGTAAAATACAACAATTTTCAAAATCACTGTGCCATAGTCACATCCATCACTTTATAATATCGTTGGTTGTCTCTGCCTTTATGAGAACACATCCCAGGGGATGGTTTAACAGTGGAAACCTGGTGCAGAGGTACTTCCTCCCACCTGATTGCATTCTGCAACAAGGTTTAAACACGCTTCAGCAATAGCTTGTCTGTACATGTTGAAGTCTGGACTCCAGCCATCCTGCACTCAACAACACTAACGAACCTGAACGTTCAGAGCCAAGTTCATTTTGACTGTAACAGTCTTAGTCTTGCATTGATTTCATTTTGCTGTTATTATTTGGCACTATATTACTATGGGCAAAATGAATAATATTTAACTTTCCATGGAAAACCTGAGTAGATTTACAAATCAAGTGTAAGAAAACCAGTGTTGCTGTATTTAACACCTCTATTTGCCATCGTTAAATACCTATTAGGGTTATCTAAAAAAATCTTCTGAGCATCTGCCACTGAGATTTCTGCTTTCACTTCAATCCAGCACAAGTATTTTTCTACAGCGCTTGGAAAATTACTTTTTAAAAAAACTCTATGGGAATCTGTCAGCCCAGACACAATGCCACTGTTCCCTGTCAGGGACTTTCTGAGGCGCTACTTAAAGAGTCCCTATCAAAACTGCTGACATAGTAAGTGTGGCATTGTCTCTGGAAAGAGACAATGTGGTCTTTAGCTTAAATTGTTCAATACTGTCAGTCCATCTCTATTGTGGTGAGGTTAAGGCAGACCTATCAGTCAAACACTCTTAGGCACATAGACAAAAGGTGGGAACAGATAGTAAAATATTGTCTCCAGTTGCTTTTTTTTTCCATATGCACAAATGTGGCTTCACAAGAAACACAATAAAGTATAGAAACAATTGGAAAGGAAACTTGTTAAAGCATTTTAAACATAGGCCATTTCAAACCATTAAATAAGCCAGATAATTACATTTGCTCACACAACACTGAGAATCATGTGACTGCAGAAGGAATTGTTGGACAGTACTATTTCTTTTCTTTCCATTAATATATGTTGGAAGTCCTGAAGTATTTAAAAGTCCTACATTATACATTCCCAACTATTTAATTTGGGTTTCAGAGGTCCAGTGACACTTTTCAAAGTGTTTGTCAAAGTCTGACGTCTCAGACTCACCTGTTGGCTCATACATTTGCAAGAAAGTGAAAGAGATGACAGAACTTTTTCATTTTTGGGCCTCATGCATAGATTATGGGGACACATGTGACTGTTAGAAAACCTTTAGAAAGTATATTTTGCATAAAATAGGACCTTTAAAGGACACCACCACTTCATTGTGGTCATTGACAGTCATATTAAAAGAAAGCCCTTCTTTTTTATTATCAAAATTTACATCAGTAAAATTAATTAAAGAAAATGTTTTTAGTAGATCTTGAAATTGAAACGCTTGTAGAACCACATTGAGGAAGAATATTTTGCGACATTCTCCAGGAATGCTGAGAAAAGTCGTCTTTTAGCTTTGGTTTGATTTGACACTGCACCTAGAAGAGGACAGGAGTGTCTGCACAACGTCGTGAAGTCACAGCAGCTTCTCATTTGGGGTGATAATGCCCCCAAACAAAAGAAGAAAAAAGGCCAGCGGAAGAACATCTGACTTATTGATTGGCCAGGACTGAAAACAGAAATCTTTCTTCTTCAGTGACAATTGAGCTTCACCAAGTTTATGCGGTCTTGGTTTTTTTTCTTTTTTTCTCCCTACTTTAGGGTTCAAAACAAATTCAGTTTTTGCAAGAATCCGCCCAGTATGAGCTAATCCACATCACTCTGGGGGCAGCTCAGGTGGAAGAGCAGGTGTCTAGCCAGCCGGAAAGTCAGTGGATTGATTCCTGGCTTTATGTCCTGGGGCAAGTCACTGAAACCCCCATTACCTCCCGATGTGTCTTCTGGTGTTAACCTGTGATAGATGAGTACTCAGTATAACTAATATTAAATGTATATAAGTGTGATTTGGTGAATGTAACGTGTCGGGTAAAAGCGCTTTGCGTAGTAAACATATAATCAGAAGGCTCTTTATAAGCACAGTTTAATCACATCACCTCTTATCTTATCACTAGAAGGACCATTAGCTTTCACCATAAGCAAACCTAACTGGTTTTCAAGCAAACCAGTTTTCTTATTTGGCTTGTTTGAATGAGCACACTACTCCAAATGGCTGGCACCATCCATAGAAGTGGGCCAAACAGTGCCAGTGTGAATGCGCCATTAAAGTCCCACCGTATTTTCACCAGGATGAGATCTGGACATTAATTGGATCATTTAAAAGTCCTTATTCTTTCCTTTTTTAAGCCACTCGCAACTGTCCCGTTGCATGATCCAGTTTCAACTAAACATCACCTATTCAGAGGACATGCAGTTATAACTTCACATTTGTCAGCTCGCCACCACCGTGGTTGATGGTTGGTATGACGTGTTTGCTGTTTTCATAGCATGGAACTGATATCACTCTATCTAAAGGACATTGTTCCAGTAGTCTTGGAGTTTGTTAAACTAAGCCGTAATGTCATGTTTTTGATTTTTAATATAAATAATCTTACCAATAAACCATATTTGATCAGTCTTTTGCGACTTGTACAGTCATCAGCTTGAACATTTAACATGCTCACTGATGCCCGTAATGCTGGGCGGACACTGTGTGATTTCGAGGCGTTTTCACCACGATTTTGCTGTCGCAGACCACGCTGCGTCATCGTGGAAACATCGTAGCGTCGGGATGTCCGGTCGGGAGGTCGTGAGCCGTACAGTGTGAGAACACTCACGAGGAAGGATTAATTGCTGCTACGTTCTAACGATGATGCTGCGACCTTCCGATCAAACTTCTGGCATGTCAGAAATTTTCGCCGTCGCTCGTACAGTGTGAGTGGTGTCACGTCACGATTCTACGTTCGCACCGGTGGAGCCTTAAACAATGGCGGGCAACCCCAACTTCAGGCGTGTGCGGTGGACACAGCTGCTAGAAGAGAGATTAGCAGAGCTATGGAGAGAACACGAGGTTTTCTTTTGTTTTTCATTTCAGCGCACAAGACAGCGCACACAACTGCTACAACTTGCTGCCTGCTCGCCATCTTGTTGTCAGGCACGCTGTGGTTGTCATAGGAACTAGGAACATTTGTTTTTCGTTGTTCACACTCGAGCACGTCGTGCCGTCACACGCCGACTGACGCCGACAACTAGTCGTGGTTGTCAATAATGGTGGCTGACAGGAGTCGTACAGTATGAGTACACATGTCGTGGGGTCAAATAGAGTACGAGGGACAAACCCGGTCGTGCAGTGGGAGCATTTCCCCGACAGTCAGATTTCTAAAATCACACAGTGTCCGCCTGGCATAAGGTCTGAAATGTAGCTCTTTTTATTTCCTTCTTTGAGCTCCGCATGATCTGACCTTGGGCTGAACTTGCTTGAACCTCCAGTCCTGGAAAGACAGTCTTATAAGAAAAGAGATCGCCTTATAACGCTTCCCAGTCTGATGAGCAGCAACAGATGCTTCTACATCTGCAACGCCTCAAATAAACTAATCTTCTGTTGTTGTTAAATAAATAATGACACCGTGAAACTTTCCAATAAAGGCCAGATGATGTCTTTTATTATATCATTCATCTCTGTAAGATTTTGGTTTGAACATCTTCAGTTTGCTTGTCCTTATCTGTCCTCTACTGTGACTTTGTGTTGCAGTTTTTTGATCATTGCTTGTCTCCCTCATGTGGATTTTTGCTACAACCGTTGACTTTCTGTTTGTGCACACAAGCTTTCATTTAAGCTCCTGTTTCCTTTGCCACACCTGCCTCCTGTGTCCTGCATTTTTGAGAACTCACACATAACAATGAAAAGGTCAGCGCTCTACAGAATATGTCTTCATTACAACACTTGCAAGCTCTGGTGTCCGCTCTGGGCAGGCGTGAGGTGCAGAAAAAGGGTTCCACACTGTGTGTCCTCTGGCAACAGATGATTTTCAAAGATAGCCATGACACTAGAAACCACCCTGTGGCACGATGCAGGATGGAAACCAGGAGACGCAGGCAAAATAATACCCAGCAAGAACTTCCTGCCTTTTAAATGTCAGTAAAGATTTCCAACCAGATGTCCTCCACCAAAGTCTATTTTCAAAAAGCAAAAACATAAATTATAGTCATGACCTTCTCTGATGTAAAAACAAAGACCAAAATGAAAACACACATGAATGGACGCAAACAAGTTGACTTAAGGTTACGTCTGCTTTATAGTTGTTTTGCTGGCAGACTAGAATAGGTTGGCCGGCTTCATTGTTATTTTCTCGTACAGGATGTTGTTGCAGCTGTCACATTCTCACTAAAAAGTCAAGATTGCTGCTCGCTGCACTGACCTGATTTACCTCCACACAAACAGCAAGTTTCTGAAACCGTTTCTTTTTGCTTATCCAGTGTCTGTAACAAACATATTCTGTGCAATGGCACATATCAAATACACAGGATTTATCGCAGAAAACCTCTTGCTTTTTGTCTGTATTGCAGTAACATGCATGACACGGCTATGAATGCTTTGCAGCTGATCAGATTTCTGAAAATCTCTGAAGAAAGATCGGAACACAATGAGCAATACAAAGACTTCATGTCTTTAGTTGACACAGAACTCTGCAGCATTACAGTTTTACTTTCCCTGCTTTTTATTACATCCCTCATGTTTTAATTTATTTTAAATGATATAGAAAACTATTTGATGTGTTAAAATAAATGTGGCTACGGCAACATTAACATAATAATGTTTAATATAAGATACACCACTGAGATTTTCTTACTTTGATACCAATTAACCCTTTCATGCATAGTGGCCCTATAGTGGACACCTATGTATAAGCTTTTTTTCTCACATATTCATGAATTAAGATGGTATTTTTGTAAATAAACCACTTCAGTGGATGTTTGTGAGTCATCCAATACGTTTCCACTCACTGGAGACTAAAATAAACGATGTAATTGAACATAATGTAATTACGCAAGTTTGCCTTTGCGATAGATAGGAATAGAAAATGATGCAGCTATATTTTATACAGGATTTACATTATATAATTATAGATATATATATTATTTTATACATTTTTAATAGAATACTTTGAAATAAATGAGAAATCATGATCAATTCTAAATATCACTAATAAACAAAAAAAGTAATATTGATTATGTCTGTAGAAGTAAAATGCTGTATGTAAATATTGAATGTTGCAATATTTTTTTTTAATTCATGCATGAAAGAGTAAATGAAGGCTAATTCGGCATCCTGTTTCTTCTCTGTACTCTCTCCAACCGGTAAAAGTCAGTCTTATGGGTGGGCGATAGGACCAAAATCTCATATCCCGATATAGCTCATTTTATATCCCTACAAAGATACACATATTGATATAAAACTGTTTGTGTAATTTTGTGTCAGTCACCAGTTATGATGATGTGCTTAGAAACGGCAGCAGTGATCTCCTTTCATCAGCAGGAACTCTGGCCGTATGACGTTCCACAGGTGAATACCTGCTGCAGCATTTGTGTCTGGAGTTTATTATGAGCTTTCGCCTCCACTTGACGCTGCTTTTGCTCGTTGACTCTATTCTTTATTCTGTATTCTTTATCCTGATTCTTGCTCAAGTGATAAAATGAGTTAGTTGTATCCGAGTCCGTTGTTGGGACTGAGAGCTAGTCTGTTGTCGGTTCCACGTTGGTCTTTTTATTTCCAAACCGCATCCATGCAACAGAAATTTACCCTCTGTTGTGAAAAAGCTCATGAGTTTTGGTTGGTATTCATCTTTTAGTGAATTATCCTGCTCTGAAACACGTCTGCTACCGTCTTCTACCATGTTTGTTTATTTCATGCCGTAAATCACATCTTGACGTAAAATACTGCAGTAAAGCACCTTATTGTGTCGTAAACGACTGAGCCTCATATGAAACAATGGACTTTTTCTATTGTCCAAACGACATATATCATCATACCACCCAGCCTTAGTCAGTGTGATGCTAACGCTTGGAATGTTTCTTGCTCCATCACTTTATTTTTTACTTTTCCAGCCTTCATGTGGAACAGAAGTCTGAGAGATATAAACTAAGCTGACAGGGTCCTCTTACATGTTTTTGCTGAATCAGCCATTGTGCGTGTCTACAACGGCCAGCATGCTGATATGCAGCTGCTGGATGCTGTGCCATTAAGCAAAAAGCAGCTGTAATGTGATGCCCAAGGCTGTAAAAAATAAGGTTTCCCAGCCTTGGGACTCTACAGGACAAAACCAGCTGCAGGAATGGAGTCAGAAACCAAGCTTTAAGGTTGGAAACATTTGTGATGTTGCTTTAAATCTATAATAATGTGTTTTGGGTTATTTTGCAGAAATAATAGTAAAACCTACAATTGTCTATTGGATTTCTTTACAAACTGAGCAGGAAGTGAGGTACAATCACATCTGGTCCCTCAAGGTGCAGATGGAGACCCACATTATGAAGGATGTGTGTGGAAAAAGGAGCCAAATCCATCAGATGTTGCTCTGGAGTTAAGTAAGCATAAAATAACTTTCCATAAAGAAGGACTGTGGCAATGACACATGACTGCACTAAAACTGAACAAAAACGGGTATTTATACACAGAGAGCTGATGACTAACACAGGACGGGCGTGACGATGCCTGAACTGCATCCAAGTTTGCAGGGAAAACGGGAAGGAAGTTTAACTGAGACAACCAAAGGAACAGATGGAGAAAACAAGGAAACAGAAATACAGGACATGGAATAAAACAGAAAACCTGGGAGTTTTGCTCAGAGAGTCTGCTTTGTTTGGGGAATTGTAATAGCCTGGCAAGCCAGACTCCCTCGCAGGGTAGAGTCTGGGGACTCACTCGCATCAACGGATTTCTAGGGTGGGACAGACAAGCGGGGAGTAAACCAATCCGAAAAATGGCGAACAGGAAAGCGACAGTCTACAATGTCCGGAAGTGTTCAGTAGTGCGAACGCAACAGAAGAAAATAGACATGGCGTGCATTACAGAAGACATAAATGACCTGTGTCGTTTTTGCTGTAAAAACATGAGGCTACATGGCGCTATAGCCAACTCAGTGTTGCTTTTTGAACCTAATCAAAGTCAGAAACTAATATTTTGCAATGAAAAAAAAAGAAACATACTCCCGCTACATCCGTGTGCCATTTTGAATGTTTTGAAGAATACGTGGTGATGCAAGGCAAGAGGCAAGATCCTCCTCAGATCAACCAATCAGAGTGGCCGGTTTGTTTAAGACCGATGCGAATCTTTGTGAAGGGGAGGGACTCCAGACTGAGTCGCTCTGTATAGAGCACTCCAGTCTGGCGTGTCAGGCTAGAGTGATAAATGTGCAAACAAACTCTTGGTGTAGATTGAAGAACGGAGTCTGGTCAGTATAAATGCATGTTTTTTTTTGGTTTTTTTTATCTTTGCATGTTTGCTCTGAAAGTCTGCTTTTTGTGAGGTTACTGTGAGTCAAAGAAGTGGACTCGGTACGCCTACAAACACTGCTCTTGGTCCATTTCAATCAGACTAAATACACGAAGAAATAGAAATCTGATAGAAATTAATGAAATCTGATTAAACCAGACCACCAGGATCTGGTGGAGAGTGAAACGTGTTTTCTAAAAAGGTCCTATTTGTTTGAGAAGAAAACGCAATCTTGGTCCATAAAAGTGATCAGTGTTCATGTTCAACGTTCATATTCATTCTCTGTAGCTGACAGGTCGCCCACCCATCACAGCTTAACAGTAGGAATATGAGACATGATGAAAGAGTTTAACGGTAGCAGCTACAGTCTGCAGTTCTTTGTCATGAGTGAGACAAGTGATGAAGCTGGTCTTGGATAGTCGTATCTTTAAAAAGGGGGGAGGGGTTATGCCGATTAGCAGTCGGTCATGTGTGAGGACAAACTAGCAAAATATGGTCAAGTGAAAGAAGGAAGGGGGGGCAGAACAATAAAAGTGGAAAACTGATTAAACCAACATGTTAAAATGTTAAGAAATTGGCCTTAATTTCCTGACAGTATGTTCCGCTTTTTATGTAAATGTTTTAAAATATTAATGTTATGTCTTTAACAAGAAACACACAAAAATAAGGATTTCATGGAAGAAAAAAAAAAAGAAAAAAAAAGTTTCTTACTGAGATACAAGCCCTTCATAATCGCTAAATTTGGCTAAAATAGAGGCTGTGATTGATACTCAAGGATTCATTTAGGAGCCAAAAGCCAGACTTCCCATCACAACCCTCTTACTGGTACTTGTTTGCTCTATTAGATGAGATGCTACAGGCTTAGTACCTGCTTATCCATCACACCAGTTTCTCTTGCACTTTGTTTGTTTTTTTTTTACCTCATTTATGAACACAAGTCAAATTACACCCCTTAAGAAAAACAGCGACCAAAACATAAATGCAGAAGTTAAAGCCTACTAGACAAGGTAGTTAAATACTGAAGAAAATCAACTAAGACATCAGCTGAAAAGCTGAAAGGGGGTCTACCACATGTGGTCCATACACGTCCATTAGTGGTGTTGCAACAAATTCTATATAAAAAAAAGTTCTAATCTGTGAAAATGATGGATTTTATACACACACACACACACACACACACACACACACACACACACACACACACACACACACACACACATATATATATATATATATATATATATATATATATATATATATATATATATAATATAACATATATATAATGTATATATATAAAATATAACATATATATATATATACATTATATATATGTTATATTTTATATATATACATTATATATATATATATATATATATATATAATATAACATATATATACATATATATATAATATAACATATATATAATGTATATATATAAAATATAACATATATATATATATATATATATATATATATATATATATATATATATATATATATATATATATATATAATATTTTATATATATATATATAATATTTTATATATATATATATATATATATATATATATATATATATATAATATTTTATATATATATATATATATATATATAATATTTTATATATATATATATAATATTTTATATATATATATATATATATATATATATATATATATATATAATATTTTATATATATATATATATATATATATATATATATATATATATATATATATATATATATATATATATATATATATATGTTATATTTTATATATATACATTATATATATGTTATATTATATATATATGTATATATATGTTATATTATATATATATATATATATAATGTATATATATAAAATATAACATATATATAATGTATATATATATATATATGTTATATTTTATATATATACATTATATATATGTTATATTTTATATATATATATATATATATATATATATATATATATATATATATATATATATATATATATATATATATATATATATATATATACATACACGTACGTATGTGTATGTTCATGCACACACACATTTCCTTTTAGGATTAATAAAGTACTTTCATTTCATTTCATACAGCAGGATTAGTGAACTATGTTCTGCAGGTATGGATGTCATTGTGGCAAACCGCTGTATTTAAGGCTCCTGTAACAGAAATCTACATTTTCTCATCTGTTGTTACAAATCCGCAGTAATATCCAGCAAAGAGAAAAAAAAGAGAATGAGGTAGTTGGATAATCTTTTTGTATTTTTGTGGATTAAGCTCATACCGTGTGGATTTTCTTAATGTGTGATGCAACAGCGGTGACAATCTGTGAATGAATTTCCACAAGGAGGAGGGGGGGCATCATGGAGCATCACGACTCCTCCTCGTGGTGCACGATGAACTTGTGAAAAACCAGCAGGTACAGGTGCATTTTTTCCCCTTAGCATGCATGTTGTATTTGTATCTGCATGCATTGTTCTGTGCAGCTGCCACCGTTGCAATTGGGGGGTGGGGGGTTATGTACCTGTCACTTCATTAAGACAAATTGTCCAATCACGTGGCGAGATCTCCAGCCCTCAGGAGTGCCAGCAGCAAGGATTAGATTACTACCTCCCACAATGCATCACTCTTTACATCACAATCCAACAGGAAAGCAATACCAGCGTGGGGATGCTCTCCAGCCCAGCCTCTTAAAACGAGAGCTTTAAAATTAGCCGTGGGGAAGTGCACTACATCACAACAATCAGAATCTTTGTAATAACACTCTTAAGCATCAGCTACTTTACAAAATCCTTAACGCATGATCCTCTTCAACCATACATCACTGTGAAATTAGACATGTGCATATGAAGCTGTTAAAAGCAGTTGTTATTAGCTTTCAGCTGGAGTCTGCCTTGGACATTAGATCCCTGCTAATAGCAGACAAAAACTGTTCCTGCTTACTGGAAAGGTGAGAAAATAATGAAAAATGGCAACACAATGAGCTCACATGGGACATGCACTGGCACATAACACCTACGGTAATTATTACTGTTCACTCAAGACTAATATTGTTAGTGAAAAGCTTACACAAGCTGCTTTTAAGAAAGTCTGCCTGCAATTTCATTATGTCAGTGTTGCGCTCAGCAACAATGGGGTTAAAGAATTCCCAGACAAACAGCTCATATCAAGCTTTGCATTAGGACTGGAACGTTTTCATTTTTCTGCTCCAACAAACCCTGGAATTACAGAACAATACAATAACAATCCTCTCATAATCCCACAGCAATCAGCTGTATGAGTGAAAAAAAAATATTTCAATCAACAAATGAATAACCCAGAAACGGAGAATGAAAACTGACTGACGTACACATGCAGGAATATGGCAGATATATATTTTTAAAGATTTTTATTTCTGCCTGTTTTTATAAAGAAATATGCTGATTGAAATGTTATAAATGTGCACTGCAGATATCTGTACTTGATGCACTACTCGAGAAATGCACTCTATATCTTATTCTATCACTTAAATAAAAACCTAAAAACAAACCAGCCAGTCAGGATAGAGGATTTAAAACCTTATGACAAAGACCAAAGAGCACTAAAGTGCATCATGAAATCCCAGAATAACAGCTTCTAAAATAAAACCAGCATCTTTGCCTAACAAGAGTTGACTAAAATAGGTTATAAATAGTTATTTGAAGCTGGATAATAACGTAAAAATCCACTACTGACCAATATTTTTACTCCCCTCAGTAATGTTAAAACCACATAAATGGTCCAAAGACTGCAGGAATTTGATGACAGTGAAATGGAAAAGTATAGATCTTCAGATATTTCAGCCTTTTTGCTTTTTTCTTTTGGACCAGTTTGAGCCTCAGACAACCTGATTTTAACAGCAAAGCATAAAGTTAACATCTTACAGTGCAACCATAGATTTCATTTCATCCTGTCACAGCAACACAAGCTAAAGTTAATTCTGGGCAAAGTAAGTTAATTTGTAAAGCACATTTCAAAGTGTTCAAACATTAAAAGCACAAGTTTTAAGGAGAATTTTGATGATTTTGAGTGACAAGTTGTTTATCATGTTGGTGCCATCTTTTAGAAAAGCAGTCAGAGTGCGCTGACCTCCGCCACGCAGTTTGTTTCCACCTATAGAGGTATTTCCACCATCTGTTATAGTCCTACATTCATTCTACATGGATACATCATTAGACGTGCTGATATAGAATCCAAAGAAGCGGCATTACCTCTAGAATTACGCAAAACTTAAATATCTTAATAAAAAAAATATGACAATGGGAACAATTACATTTAGAAAAAACTCAAAAATCGCAACGTTTTATGCTCTTTATGAGGTGGTATTTAGCAGAAGAGAGGACAAGACCCACGTGAAGAAGAAAACTCAGTTTCCTCCTTTTACAAGCTAAACATGGAGACGAAACTATCCCTGTTTTGATTAATTTGTTTTATGCAAGTACACTGCAGAAATACACTGCAACAACAGATGAGCCAGAGGACCCTTAATGCCATCGCTATGTATTTACCCACAATGCAATGCTACGTTAAATGCAGGAAGAGACTTTTTTGTAGTCCGCTTCCTGTATTTGGTCAGCTTGAAATGGACTGAGATCTGTGTTTGTTTGAGGACCAAGTTCCTTCTTTGATCCGAGTCAGAAGTCGCCTGGCGGATTCACATTTCCCCAAATGAAGCGGACTTTCTGATGCAAATTAGAAATTCTGAACGCGTCGTAACTGGCACCTAGACCCAAAAAATGATCAAAATCTGCCCTGTAATTTTTGCATAAAGTTGTTAAACAAGCAGACAGGCTGCCAGATGCTGGCAATAACAAAACCTTATTAGCAGATGTTGAAAGGCAGAAATTCAATTACTTAAAAGAAATTACTCAAAGAGTAAAGTGGTGATTAGAAACACTTGAACAATAGCAATTATTGTGCAGCAGAGGTCAACAAATGACTTGTATCTTTTATATCCTTCCACAAAACTAGAATAAACTACAACTGTTCCCAAGGCAGACGGCAAAAACTGATTTAGATGCTTCGCAACATAACAATATTCTGAATGCATTTTTTTCTCACACAGGCCATGAAAACAAAGACGGGCAGGTAAATCTATTACTTTAAACAAGTTCGATATAGAAAATAATTGCTAACACTCGGCCTTTTCTTAACACACTCGCTCAAATCAATTTCATTCGATTGTCTGGAGATAACTGAGTAGAGAATTGCAGCACAGCTTTATTATTTTGCTTGCCATAAAAGTAATCAAAAGGTCTTAAAGGAAGCACTATGCTGCTTTCTTCAGGATTTTAAAACTTAACCAGGTTTTTCTTTGATGCTATTTTAATCCCTTTGGCTCCAACATTGCTGAGCAAGGAATGACATGTTGAGTGAATCGTAGGACTATGTGGAAAATTTCATATATTGTTGTATTACTGTTGGATTCCCATAACTATCCAGATCCTTATGACTTCGGCCACATGTCTGGGATTATTGGGATGCTGCAAAATGACTTTCCGAACCATCAGGCACTTCCTTGATGGTATCGAATGATGGATAAGGATCTCAGCGTCTAGCCTGGGAGTCAGGGTTGCTGTCTGAGTGAAGATTTGCCGGTTATGGCTTCAGGAGAAAAGCTGACACATGAAGACTATCTGACACAATCTATAAGTAAACACCTCTTGATCATCCAGCTTCATGTTTGTGTTTATCTATAACAAACATAATTATGTTGTCGTTATCAGGACTGACTGCATCTATGATGGGGTTGTGTGAACTTGTTTAATTTCATGTGATGCACAAATCTGCCACACACAAAGCAACCAAAAGCTTATTCAGCTGGAAACTAACAGTTGTTCAGCTGTACATGACGGCATAAGCCCAAGAATGTTTATAACCTTAAACTTGTCAATTTTGCCACTTTATGAGGACACACACCATTCCAAGACATTTAGACCTAAAGATGTGATTTAAATTTTTTTTATATGCTAAGTTGTCAATTTTGTGCTGAAACAATGGATCCTTTCTTGAGTTCATTTCCTTTATCATGCTAAATGACTCATCTGTGTTGAAAGGTGATCTTAGAAGATGACAAGAAAATGTGCCTGCTTGGGAGCTGAATATAACGAAATAATGGACGGCTCGAGACTTGTGCACAGAAGTAATGTGACTAGTTATGGTCAGGATGATTATGTTGATGTTTTTTTTATCTTTTTGGTCTTTTGTTTTCAGTGTGGGCGTAAAAGTGGGAAGGTGGCAAAAACAAGAGGAGTTAACTCATCTACAAAACTTTATGGCATTATTCTTGATCGACAAGCTCTAAAATGTGGTCATTTCATATAATTAAGTCATGAATTCAGCTTCATCCTTTTATTCAAAGCCCCAGTGATGCAACATTTAGAGGAAATTGTTACCTGTCAACTTGTTAAGCTAAGCAACATGATAATTTTATGCTTTATAATCATCCAAACCTTGTGGAGTTCAGAAAAATATCCATTCTTGCCCAGTTGCTGCAAAACTTATTGAGGTGAAAGCCCACTTTTTAAAGCCTACAGGGGATCCATCTTGGACTCCGGTGCAGCAGCAGCAGTAGGGAGGTGGGAGGTGTTGGAACGAGAACACAGATATTAGAGCCAAGCTTGAGTCAAAACATGCACTCATATGCACACATGCACACACTCCGACAGTCAAACACACGCATGTTCACAGCAGGCCAAAGCAGACAGACTGTGATAGTACAACCACAACGACCCACCGCCTTCTGTTAGCTCTTTTCATGCTTGACTTTATTTTATGTCCCGCTGCAGTGAATGATGAAAACAGGAAACGAGAAGGTGAAATCGGGGGGAAGCTCGAATCTCATAATCATGGCAGCGAAGTAAAGAAAATGCTCTACTTTCTTTAAAGTTTAATCGTGTTTCATTAACTTTAAAATAACCTTCCAGCTAAACTAATGTTGAACAAACTTAGCTTCACTTGGTTTGAACCCTTCGCATCGGTAAAATAGGTTAACCAGATGCTGCGCTTGGCATTCTGCATCGCAAAGATCTACAGATTCCTTCATTTTTAAAGACATAGAAAACAAGGCAGTGGACTTTGCGTGCAAAAGGGGAGTGATGGGGTGGAATCTTCAACAGCACTCCTCACCTGAGCTCTCTGCGAAAAAAAAAACAAAAAAACACTCAGTGTAATTTATTCATTCTGTAGACGAAGGTCAGGTAGAGGTAGCAGATGATCCCTCGGGTACATCCTTTATAATGACTCTTTTCTGGGCGGGACGCTTCACGCTGAGTAACTCGGCTTCGCTGAGTCTCTGCTGCTTGCGCTCAGCAGAGTAATGAGACATTTCCAGCCATCTCGGCAACCAAATTGACAGCGTCACTGACTGGTGCTCCTCTGGGACGACTTGTTAGGATGTTGAGCTGTAATTGCACAATATGTTGGCAGGAGGGACGTAAAGTGAAAGGGCAGGAGGAAAACACAGTGTCCATGTGACTATATATATAGTTTGTCATGTACAGGAGGTTTATTGGTCTTAATCCTTTGAAGAGGGGAAACACAGCTTTCACCTTTGATTTCGGTGAATAATGAATTTCTTTTCTTCCTCTTCGCCGTTGCTCACATCGCATTGCGAAACAGCCATAGGGACGAATGATTGATTACTACAAACCCTGTCAGGCGCCCTCACTCCTGTAGATGCAGGAAGACTCCCAGAGCCAGGAATAGATCTGAAGACTGACAGCTGCCTCTCTCATAGGACTGCAGCTTCTTGCTTCGTGCTAATTTGTGCCAATGCCTACGCATGTGGAGGTGCAAGCGCATAATACCAGAGAGATTTGGGCATGCTTGTCAGAATCACACAGTATGCCTTGATTGAGAGAAAAGTGTAGGTTTCTAGAGCAAGCTATTACTCAGTATTGTGCTTACTATGCAGCATGTTCACATATTTGCATGCAAACCTTGTTCTAATAGACTACAGTTCTATTAAACCTTATAAGTTCTATATATGATGCTGTCCCTGTACAGTACCTTACACAGCACAGAGGTGCGTTCTCTATGGGGGATCCCAGAGATAAATAAATGACACACAACTAGCTCAATGTCAACTCTGCAACTATAAGAATGAAACCGTTGAATAATTCATGGGAGCTGCTGCATGCTGCTCGTGTAGGGAATGGGAGCGATGCAGCCATCATAGCATCCCGGAAAGATAAAAGAAACACAGGCTATGGAGGACTGACAATACTGTCTGCCCTATTACAGAGGTGGTGAAGAACTGTCAAAGTGTGGAGGCGGATGAAGGCCGTCACCAAGAAGCGGTGGATTTGATCCAACACGTACCTGAAAGATCTGCCAGACGAAGGCAGATCCGACAGTCTCACCGTGAGCATAAGTGATCAGCGGGCGGTCCTCTCCCAGTCAATTCAATTTACTTCATTTAAGAAAGCTCAAGCGCAACGCATCGCAGGTGTTTGAGGTGGTTAACCTCTCTGGTGAGGCTTATTGTTTATGTTTTGGTGCGCAGCAGCGAAGATGGAAACGGTGGGCACTGACTGAAGTAGCGCTACGCCTGATCCAATAAAGACCCTGAAATAAACACGGGGAGAAAAAATCTGATCACCTGGGTGAAACCGAAATATCTGGAGGTGTCAAGGGGAAGTGATGAAGCTGTGATCTCACGCCTTCCCATCCGGAGCGCGGCGCCTGAATCAGCTCCTCCGACTACTCAGTTGTTAATTGGCTAGATGGGGATGATTATAGTGCCCCTGAGAGACGGTTGCTAGGATATTGATGGCAGCCACAGGATGGATTTAGCTCTGGACTTTTCTTGTCTGTTTGGTGTAAAGGTCTTCCGCTTCGATTTTTCTGAAAGGCATTAATGGCTCCATCAACAGCTCTGAATTTGTCAAGTCTTTAACAGTTTCTCAAGCGTGATGTGTATATAAATAAAAAACTGCTTAGAAGAATTAAGCAGCAATTTTCTGAACATCATTTCTGAAGTCCGTAAAATCAATATCAATAATTTACACTTGCCTGTTTACAACCTTTAAAAAATGCATCCTTAGACAAATTATCATCTTCCTTTAAAAAGGAGATCTACAAAGCAGCTCCCCGAGGACATAATTTAGCTGAGGTAACGAACTGACCTGAGGACAGATCAATAACAGCGAGTGACTGTTTGTACACTTCAGCAGAAGCATAAATCTTCCTACAACAACATGAAGTTGCATCGTTGCAGATCTACAGTGCCTTCCGAGTTCCTCGGCTGTATGAGTGATGGGGAAGCTGCCATCTCTTCCATATGGCCATGTGTTTGGACACATTTGGTGCTGAATAGATTGGCTGTGAATATGTTAAAAACCACCGTTTAACGACGAGAAAGGTAGAAGAGACGCAGCCGTGCAAACAATGAAATAAGTTAAAAACATTGGCACTCAAATATGTAACATGTATTCTGCTTAAAACCAGACTCCAGGTTCTGTTCTGGCTCCCTCCTCATTTCATTTAATGTGTGTTTATTTCTACATTCAGGTAGGAATATTATTTATCATTCAGGTGGGTATAAGTTGTCCAATGAAAATTTTACAAGACCTCGCCTGACATTTGTGAACTAAAAATTCTGTTTTACATTGTTAGTTATTATTACTTAACATATTGTATTATGATTAGAGGTTTAGAACTACAGCTTTTGTTTTGTTTTTGTCGTCATTTGTTTGCTTTTTTAAGGTAAATTAGTGCTATGTGCCACCTCCATTTATTCTATACTCGTAACACATATACTGATGGTTACACACCTTGACAAATCTCCATCTACTATGACTTGAAAAGTATTTAAAAGGACCTTGTGGTTGCAGAGATGCTCATTTCATTATGGTCATGTAATTTTCAAGCAGACACACTACAGGCACACACACAAGTGTTTGTTTTTCACACTGATCTCAGTGGGTTAACCACGTTGTAAGTGTCTTTATGTTATCAATAAATGGTAAGTGTATTGGTTTAAAAAGTGTGATTATGCAGTTAAAAGTGCTTTGAATGGTCATAAAAGACCAGAACACCCTGAATAAACACAGCTGATTTCCTACTTAAAGTTGCCAGATGCTATTTTCAAAGCTTATTTTATTTCTGCTGATTACAGGCTGCCATTAGAGGATCATTTCATCTCTACATTTAGTTGATTTTAAACAAAACATGCACTTACAATGAGAAAACAGAGGAGATGAAAGCAAAACTAAGAGAAGTCTAAAAAACTGTGACTTTAACTGTGCCGAAAGCCTTCGTCGTTGACATCCTCTTCCTTTGAAATGTCACTGTTATCACATTAGAAAAGAAAAAGCCATGTTTGAAGCTCAAAGTGATTTTTTTGTCGGGTGAATCAAACACTTTCCAGCCTGTTATTGGAGAAAAAAAAAACAAAAGGTTTGGTGGAGGAGTGCAAGCAACGCAGACTTGACTAAAAATATCAACATAAACTAACATGTAGATGCAGAAAGAATCATCAAAGGTTAAAACATGATACTAAAACAACACAACAAGCAAACTTAGTGAGACTATAAAACTTTAACACCTTAAACATATTTAATGACGGTTTCTAAGACCTACTGCATCACCTTGTGGTGGAAACTTACTAGAAATCCAGTTGTATGCAGAAGGAGTCTGTTTCCACTACAATAGGTTCAAAGGTGCGGCTGTGTTTTAACCAGAACCTGACTACCGCCTAACCCTGGGGATCCTGTGGAAGCTTTCCACGCTGCACCTTATTTCACAGAACGTCTGTGTCGGGGTTCACATGATGATAACGTAATCGTGCATCATACCGGGTGTAGGGCTACTTAATATGCTTTATAAAACTGTGAACACAAAACCAGCAAATAAACAAAGCAGGAACAGTTCAACTGTGTCTCACGTGCTGCTCTTTATTTCTTTACAGCAGGGTTGTGTGGTGTCAGATCGGTGCAACTTTCCTCCTCCAGGATAAATGTGTGTTTTCCATGGTGACATTTATTAAGTGAAACCCTTTCACACCTACGGTTTGGTGCAGGTGTCGCCGGTAATGAAGAAATGTTTCAAAGTAAAATGCATCCAAAGTGGAAATATAGTCTTTTACTGGCAAAATCCACCAGATCCACTTTGCTTTTCATCAGCCTGAATGATCCGCTCTGCTCTGGACTGACGTGGTTTCAAAGCGGCAAAAATATAAGTGACGCGTATTTTAGAAAAGCGGAAAGCGACAGTGCTTCTGCGATGCTTCAGAAATTATAGCCTGCGGCTATCAGACTTATGTACATGGCATCGGCCACCTAGGTGGCAATGTCACTGCCAAATAAACAAATAAATGATATAATTTAAAAAAATGTTCACACCATTCACATAGATATGAGTGAATGGCTGACTTTGACATGTTGTGTAAAGCGCTTTCAGTGGTCAGCATGACTGGAAAAGTGCTATGTAAGTACATGTCTACTATCTACTATTTAACCATTTACTGCAATAATCTCACATAACTATAAACTGCATAAACATGCAAGTTATTCTTGCTTGTTTATTTTTTTTGTTTGAGTTTGTTAAGGGGTTAAATAAAAGTTTCAAAGAAATGACTTGAATTATTTTTCTCGTTATTTCTTTTCAAAGGTTTCCTGCTCTAAATATAATGCCAGGCATCATCACATGGCAGAGAGACTGGAGTTAGCAACCTTTTTTTATCGTCCTGAAGTGTTGCAGGAAGTAATCGTCAGAGGAAGTGGGTAACATGTAAAAAAAAAAAAAAAGTGACAAACCAAAAGATAAGATAAGATCAACATCTGACTGACTGACTGGCTGGAGAGAGCTCAGAGAAGAGAGGGGATACAAAATGGATGCCAAAATTAGCCTTTCAAAGGATGGGGGGGCAAAGTGTGAAAGTTCAGTTGTGCAGCTTTAAAGTTGAGTAGAGACTAGAAAAAGCTAGCATGGCTAGTGCCAGAATGAGAAGTTAGGATGGGAAAAAAAAAAGCTGTAAATTTAGCTAGCATGTGCGCTAGCTTGTGCGCTAGCATGTGCGCTAAGTCAGCGCTCGGGAACAGAAAATGTTCCAGAATATTTCCCAGTTACATTCCAGAGATTTTACCAGAAGGCTGAGTGGAAAATCTGTATGGAAGGTCTGGAGCAAATGTTGCAGACAGTTTTGTTTTATATGCCGTGACTTAAAAACATCTTAGGACTTTGTTTCTACGTTTTTTCATCACCAGACGTGTAAAAATAAAAACAAGGTAATACAGACTGACCTGCTTTTATTGATTATTGGAAGAGTATTTATGTGTTTGTGTGCATCAAATCCAAAACAGCAGAGTAATAATGTAATGTTAAAGTCCACATTTGTATGAATAAAACAGGAACCGTCCCCCGAGACTCCGAGCAGCAGAAATCAAACAATACAAACAGAAAACAAAAGTAAACCAAAGACGTCTCTGAAAGGGAACATTTATAAAACAGAGTGCAAATCCGAATTTCATGAATATTTAACCAGAACTTTTGAGAAAAGATTATTTATTTTCCAGTTTGGTCAGAGCAGATAACAACAGCGCAGTCTGGGTGGGAAGAAGAAGAAGCGATGTCGAACTCCACGGTTCACGACCGTACAGCGAGATCTATTTAAAAGCGGCCAGTGAACAGATTACAAGTTCGCTCTGGGGACTGCTACACCTGTACAGAGCATGTGTTTTATCACGTAGGTCTCATCTGGTTTCCCTTACTTCTGCCCTATCTTCTCAGTCAGTAAGATAACAAGAAGTGACATCACAGGGAATATCATTATGTATAAATGAGCCACCCACTGCCTCCGTTTCCACCATAAATTAGCGAGCGAAAAAGAACAAAGCCTTCAACGAACAGCGAGATGATATTAAGTCCCCTCCTTCTTGCTGCAGCGTGAGACGAGCTAATAGATGGCTCCCAGCGAGCTGCAGAGAGAATATCATCATCAGAAAGATCAGGTAGAGCAGGAGGTCCAAGGTGAAGGAAAACACACACACCCCCACGCCACACAAGAGCTGGGCGCTTATGATCGCATCAGGGAGTGTGAGCTGGAAAAACTGCCACCCTCCATCAGAAGGTGCAGAGATAAATGAACGCGCAACTCCCTGTTTTTGCCCTTTGATTTCACTGTTGCTCTGCTCCAGGTAAACATAAGAGGATAGTCAGAGCAGAAATGTGTGTGTGTGTGTGTGTGTGTGTGTGTGTGTGTGTGGAGGTGGCATGCAATCGCACATAAACACACAAACATGCATGCACAAGCACTCGCTCACAGCAGCAGAAGAGAAAGATGAGAGCTTTGAGCATATGCAGTTTCTTGCATAATTTACACATGAATGCACATCCTATCAGTTCTGCACACATGTACACAACTTTGCCCGACATCCATCTGAAGATGAATCGGCTTGCGTGAGCCTCTCACTCACATCCTGAAAAATCAATCAGGAAGAACACTTGGACCTGCTCAGCATCTCCAGTTTGACACATCATCATCATCATCATCATCACCATCGATAAAAACAGACATCTTCTCTCCGTCCTTCCTATCTGTCTTGAGCAGGCAACAGCGGGAAAGTCAAACATTTTCTGTGTGTAACGACACATTTAGATCATACGCCTGTCTGGAAATGTCTTCTCAATAAGTCACCTGTGGAGCCATTTGATTCTTTTTACTTTGATCTGAAATGTCTGCCTGCACCCGGCCTCATCTGATGCACCATAGATGCCTCTCTTTCCCCCTAAATCCAGCTGCAACATCTGGATTGTAAGACAGTGGAGGTTTAATCAGAGGCAAGCATGGGGACAGGAGGGGAGCGTGCATCGAAGCCATTAAATATGGATTAGAGTGGTAATCGCCAGAGTAGGACAGGAGGGCAGAGAGTCATGGGAGCGCTGCCAGGTGGGTGACCTGCTGTGGCATGAACCACACAAAAGGGAGGAAAAAGGATGAGGATGAGAGCTGGCGCAGGTGTGGCACCAGAACCTTTAACTTGTAGTCTCAGTATTAGCAGAGTTAGCCACTTGCTAATTTACGGCTCCATCTGTTGAAGAGCAAACAATAGAGAAAGACCACAGGCTAATGCAAATCAGTGCATCTGATAGCAGCAGGAAGGAATGTGTATCTGGGATTTGTTTGTGTGCCCGTGCATTTAGCCCACGGAGGAGGTTTGCAGCCACAACATGGTGCAATCTGGGAATAAATGTGGGTTAATGATGCTGCAGACCAGATGTGTCTCTGCAACATGTTGGACACGGTGCAGACGCTAATAAAGATGGAAAGGTTGCATATTTTCTTTTATCCTGCCTGCTCTTGAGTCATCTATATCTGTAATAACACGGGACTGCGAAGACGTCCGGCGATTATAGACCAGTCCAGAGGTGTTAAATTGAAAACTGTGCAACCAGTTTGTTCTTTAGATGCAACAACTGATAACATAAAACCACACCACAAAGCTTGAAGCAGAGTGTTTGAGGTAGACTTACACTGGATTCACACAGATTCATCGTTTGCAAAAGATAAGAAAAGCTATGAATAGATTAGCATTAAGTTACCAAGGAACCATTCAAATTTCCAGATTTTGGGGAAGATAATAGCTGATGTGATGGCTGAATTTTTACCATCAAAGTACAACCAGACCAAAGAAAGAGGTCTCCAGCATTTCTGCAAAAATAAAGGGCTTCATGTCACTACGCTTGATAAAAAGGAGATGATTCAACAGGGTTTTTTGGGGGATTTTACTGAAAAAATAGGATTAAACTACAAAAAAAGAAGTACATCTTTATCAAGCCCAAAAAAATGAATAACTGTTGAAATAAGTTTGATATTGTAAGAAGAAATGGTCTTTTCTTTACTTAGTATAGGTCATAAATTGTCATAATTTTCCCACAGGGTCAAAGTGCTGCGCAGTGGACAGAAGTTTGTGCAACTCTCATTAAACATTTTCAACTCATTTACAGGCTGGACTCTGAACAGGGACGTTCTGCAACACGCACTGGACCTGCAAGCAGCACTTTGGGCCTTTCACATTAACTCTTGATAGCATTAGCTGAAAAAATTGAACAATTAAAAATGTTTTTAAATATAGATATTATAACAAAATCAGGCTTTGAGCAGTTTTTCATTAAATAACTGCACTGAATTTCCAAAACATAATGATATTGAAGTCTATTTTTTTTGTCATTATGCTGGAAGCCAACAGCTTGTTTTGCTTATTTTACTTTCAACATATCTATATGCCATAAAAGAAAACATATCTATAATCTTTTGCAAAAGTTTTACTTATTTTTTATTTATATTAAAGCCTATAATGGACATAAAGACCTCAGCTGCTGCCAAGCTTGGTTAGAGAATTCTTTAAAAAGGGGATTTAAATCTAAAGAGTCTTCAATTTTTGATAAAAGGTCGAATAAAAAGTGAAGAAAATGCAGTTGAGGTTCCCACAAAAACGTACATAAACAAACAAGACAGAACCACAACAACCAAACCAGATAAACAAAGGCCAGTCTGAGGATGATGTCACTTTATATTCACTACTAGTTTTTTCCAAAGCGCTCGTAAAAAGAGGCGTTTAAGTGATAAAAAAAAAAAAAAAAGCATTAGACCTCTTTTTCTTTACATGACTAACACCTGTTGACTTTTTGTGTTCAGGCTCAGATTATTGTGTTTCTTTGCTTGAGCAAACGCCCCCGTCCTCCAGATTTAAGACTTTATATATTCCCTGCAAAATTCCTTTGGTTTGTCAAAGGAATGCCACAAAATCCTCCTTCAGTGGAGAAGCTAAACGATTCCACATCGGTTCCTGTTTGACTTTCCAGGCTTGGCCATCAGTGTGTTCTGCTTCAAACAGCATCCTCTGCATCTCCGTATTTTGTAGTCAAGGCCCTCAACCGGTCATTCTTCCCTCCATCCAGTCACTTTTAAAGGCTTCTCAGTATCTGGAGGATCAAAACAGCTCAACAGTACTTTTGACCATCATGCAAAGCAACAATTTTTCTAGTTATTTTTTTCGGAGAATCGAACAGCAATCTTCATGTGATTCAGCAAAATGAAGCAGTTTCTTTCGGAGGAAAACCATGTCTGGAATCATCACCGCTCATACTGTTGATTTTTGCCTGACTTGATATCTGCAGGTGTAAATAAAGTTCTAGATTTAACAGCAGAACTGACAGTGAAAGGATCCGACCCGACTTGCAATGACTCCAGATCACGTCAAAGGCCAACGTTGTATCTTTGAAGGGTGTTTGAATGTGGCAGCTTAAAAGTCAGCCGCTCCGCTTGACAAGCAGACTTGGACAGACGTATCAGGGTAAACTGGCAACGCGGCGGATAAACTGAAGCCGACAGACGGAAATAAATTTCGGACCAAATTGAAGAGTGCTCTTCCCTCTCACCCTGAAAGCTGCGCAGGAAAACTCTGCTGCTGGCAATAAATGATCAGCGTTAATAAAGAGAGGAGCTCTGACTTGATCAATCATAGCATCTGGTAGCGGAGTACACCGCGGGAAAGCTTATTACTGCTCTCCTTTGAGTGCGCTGCTTCATCCTGAGAGGCTGCATTCATTTTCACAGTGGGTATTTTTCATGTGTCTGCTGCTCTTTTCCTCTTTCACATCCATTCCATCATCTCCATTCTCTTAGGCTTTTTATATCCCTTTGTTTCTTGGTCATAGTCTGGCTTTTCCCTCTTTACCATCAACAGCATCCCAGTGGGGTAATCCCGTAGGATGGAGGCATTGGGGATCTTCTGTGACGGGGGAGCATTAACAGCTGAAGGTTAAAAGAGAGTCAATTGATATGATCATCTCGCTCAGAGGAGCTGATCACTTGGCTGAAGCTTTGGTTATTTAATGTCCTCATGCATTGGAGAAAAAAAAAACCCTATTGATGGCTAATTTAGCATCCATCTTGCATCCTACATGACCTGTTAGCTCTGTCCAGCCAGCAGAAGACGATCTTATAATGAGGATCTTATAATGACTCATGTTTTGTCTCTTTGCTGAATCAGCAACCGTGCAGGTTCAGGCAGTGTGTTTACATCGGTTTTCTAACGTGTGAAGCGAAACACTGGTGCAACATCACGCAGCGTCCCGAATGAAAACGTTGCACAATAAGGTGTCTCAGCTTTAGGACGCTGTAACAGCGGCTCCAGAAATGCACATGATAGATGTCACTAAGTCATCAAACGAGTCTGAAAAATTGAGTTTTAAGATCAGAAAGTTACGTAATGCGTCTTTAAAACTGCAACCCATTTTGGTTTGCTCGTTTTTTTTTTGTTTTTTTTTTTTAATCTAAATTTAATTTTTAATACAAATAAGCCTGTAAGAGCTTGACCCTTGTAATCCCAGTCAACATCCAGACATTATTTTTCAGGATGGCCTTGATTTTCAGATTACGATGTTAAAATGATGTGAAATAAGTGTATTATCGATACAGCTCCATAAAGGCCAACAGAAACAACAAAACAGAACTTATTACTAAAAGTAGTTTGTGGAAATAACACACAGATCAACTGTGACCAAGGTGTTCCTCACCAGCATACCATTTTCTCAAGTCTTGGCTTCCAGGAGAAAAATAAAATATTGGCATTAAAATAAAAACTGTAAGTATAAAAGGTAATAGTGTAAACACATCACCCTGATTGGTAATCAATAGACGCAGCTGCTGCATTACTATGAACACTAAATTAAACTAAAGGCTCTTGAATCTTTACAGTCTACTAAAGATTTTATAGATTATGTAGATTAATGATCTGGTCAGAATTTGACTTCATGGTAAATTTTATGTACCTAATTTACTTTCAGAGAAACTTCACAATATGTAGTCAGATTTCAAAACACAATTTTTCAGCAAATTCTGTTTTGAACACTCTAGTTAACATTCATGCGGCGTATAGATTATTAGTCTTTTTGTTTCATAATTAAGTTTAGTCATGAATGCTTTGAACAAGGAACAAATTATTGTATTTATGGCGCAGCTTAATGTACAAGTGTGGATTCAGAAAACATGTTTAAAACCCATTTTTTCACTTAATATCATGGTTTTATAAGCTTTATTTGTGAAGTTACTGTTTCAGGAAAAAGCTTGTAAACTTAGTGATCA
The DNA here is from genome assembly GCF_933228915.1 of Telmatherina bonti. NCBI lineage: Eukaryota > Metazoa > Chordata > Actinopteri > Atheriniformes > Telmatherinidae > Telmatherina > Telmatherina bonti. The sequence continues at coordinate 10,491,918 of NC_136623.1, forward strand.
GGATTTAACACATAATAGACTTAGTATATTGTATTGTTAATATTATAACTTACAATATTTGGAGCAAACGTGAAAAAAGACAACTAATTTAACGCTGAAATTGTACTTTTAGAATGCATTAATTTACTAAATGTGACGCAGGCACATAATGGTCACTTCTAATTCCCATCTCAGAGATTTTACTTGTCTCATAATAAAATATTTCATTTGGTTTGATCCTTCTTGCTTCTTGTAACCAGTTGAACAATAGTTTTTCTCCATTTTAGATGTATTTTCTGGGTTTTTTAGCCAGTCAAGCAGTTCATAGTCATTGACATGGCTGTCCATTTGCCTCTTAGTGGTAACTAAAGAAGTATAATCCAAGTATAACCTCATACTAGTCTGTTCACATGAGACAAATCCAGTAGAATATGGGCTCAAAGTTGGTCATGATAGCTTCGACCACTTGTGAAGCTGCAGACTTTAGTCCAACCACCATGTGGAGATGCGATTTTTCTAGTTTTGTTTAAATTAAGGGCTGCACGGAGGCACTGTGGCCTCACAGCAAGAAGGTCGCTGGTTCGATCCTTGGCTGGTTTGGACAGTGGCCTTTCTGTGTGGAGTTTGCATGTTCTCCCCGTGTATGCGTGGGTTCTCTCCGGGTACTCCAGCTTCCTCCCACCATCCAAACACATGCATGATAGGTTAATTGGTCACTCTAAATTGCCCCTAGGAGTGAGTGTGAGCGTGAGTGTGAGTGGTTGTTCGTCTCTCTGTGTGGCCCTGCGATGGACTGGCGAGCTGTCCAGGGTGTACCCTGCCTGTCGCCCAAAGCCAGCTGGGATAGGCTCTAGCTTCCCCGCGACCCTGAATTGGAATAAGCGGTTCGGAAAATGAATGAATGAATGAATGTTTAAATTAAATTATATAAAGCAAAATAAAATGTGAAAAATTAAAACATTTATGAAATATCTGAGATCAAGAATAAGTCATTTTACAGTACAATTTCACTTTAAGAGGATCGTTTCGGTTTTTTATAAAGTGGAGTTCCTCCATGAAAGTATTTATTCTGACTTTTAGGTTACTCTCCTTTGTGAAGTCTTGGAAATGAGGAGTCCAAAAGAAACATGCATTTCTGGTGAAGTGTAAGCCATCTGCAGTGCTTTCACAAACTTTGAATATCTACTTTCTCCACTTGGAACGGTGTTTCTGTATTACTGGAGGCCAACAAAGGCACCAGTAACACCAGAAAAAGTTGCTGAAATCGTTTTTAGACACTGTTACAACCCGAGTTTAGGGGTAAGAAATGAGCAACAAAGTATGGTGGACAAAACGAGTCCAACAAAAGACAGTTTATTTCTTCTACAGTTAAAGTAAAACAGAACAGTAGTGCCGGTGGCAGCACCCCAGGTTTTTTCTGTAGGAACTGCTGAAGATACAATGAAAACACAGTTGTTGAGGAACAAAAACAAACACCATAAGTGCTCAACACAGCAGTCCCTATAAACTAAGTAAATAGAAAAACCGCACAAAAGAAAAAAAAAACCCGATCTTAACCGGGCCGTCAGAATCTACACAAACAGGAATGTCCTGCTGGAAACTCCTCCCACAGAATCAAAGGCATTTCACAAATCCAATCACAGATTACATACGTTTGTCACCAACCATCCATCATTGTCTACCACCTAACCTCAAACAAAAAGTCCATCACCAAAACGTCAAGTTGAGGGGGACAACCGCCAGTAACAGACAGCTGCTTCCCCCTCATGACAATCGTCAGCAGCAGCTTTTTATCTCCCGGTTGAGAATGGCTTGCTCCTGGAATGGCCAACAGTCACCCAATCGGAGGAGGGGAGGCGAAGGTGTGTCCGTGGCAACCACCCCTGAGCCAGGGAGCAGAACTGGCAGAACTTGTATCCTTCACAAGCCTCAGGTATAGTCCATTCCACAGGTGCTTCCATTCCACAGACACTGTCTTTTCAGTATAAACGTTGGAAATTGTTGCACTGATGAACATGGAAAAACTGACAAACTGCGTCTGCAGTGACGCATTACGGACCAGGACAAAGCAGCCTACGGGAAGGAGAAGGCGTCTCTGGTGACATGGTGTGAGGACAACAACCTCAACACAGACAAGACCGATGACATGATGGTTTACAGGAGAGGAACCCTCATCAGCTATTGCCTACAGACTGGAAGTGGTAAGCTGTTTCTAATGTCTGGGGGTTCCACATCAGCGAGGACCTCAGCATCACACCGCTGGTGAAGAAGGCTCAGCAGCAGCTGTACTTCCTGGGGAGATTGAGGAAGTTTGGCATGTCACCGAAGCTGCTCAACTGTGTCGTTTCGTCCATCCTGACCAGCTGCATCACCGTGTGGTACGGCAGCACCACTGTCATGGAGCAAACCCTACAGAGAGTAGTGAAGACTGCGTCTTAGATCACCAGGACTCCCCTTCCCTCCCTGCAGAGCATCTACCAGCGCAGACCCCCACCTACCCTCAACATGGACTGTTGACTCTCCTCCCCTCAGACGGGAGGTACAGGTGTTCCTTCTTCCCTCCCTTCGTTCCTTCTGCCATCAGACTCCTTAACAACAGTGTTACATTTCCTGTAACACTGGACAGCAGGAAATGACTGTTTACATATCCAACACTACGATACCTGTAGTTCTGTTTACCGTGTTACGCACCTTGTTATTCAGGACGGGGATTATTCAGTGCTGAATGTTGCACAACACTTCGTGTAGCACACTGCACATTTATGTACATAGATTACTTTTTTTATTTAGATTATATGTTTACACTTGCATCTTCTATCTCTCAAATTAGTGTATTTTATACAACCAAATATTTATGGTATTCAATGTGAACGGCAAAGTAAGGGTGGATCCCATTTCACCCCTTGGCCCTACCATCTAGCCCTACCTCTCTGCATTGCATTTCATGTGTAGGATTATTGTGTCCTAGAGTGTTAAGACAGAGGGGCAGGGGGAAGTTGTAGGGCTGAACACCCTTTCAAACAAAAATTTTTCAGGAGCACACTTTAAATGAAGGAGTAAGAAAAATTTCAGACAATGCCTAACGAATTACCAGCAAGATGGCTGTTTCCTAATTGAAAGAGGTTCAGAAATCTAAGTATTTTCTCCACTGATAAAGTTTTTAAAACTACAACAACTGTTGTGTTGTCTAGTTTGATGTTTCAGTAATCATAATTTTCTCAATAAAATGTAAACGGAAAAAAATAAGAGCCCTTATAATGCGCAGAGATAACATTACCAATACAAACTTTGGCAACCTCACTGCTGGTCTTCAGTTATGTTGAGGTCATGAGATACAACATGCGAGAATGTCACGCATAAAATCGGTGGTAATTTTAACATTACCCTGTAACCCTAATGAAGCAGTGTGTTTGCCACTTGAGTGCTTGGTTGATGCATGAAACAGAAGTTGTAGCCCCAATAGCTCCCACACCAGAGATCACGATGGCTGTAGTTTGTCGAGATTTCTGGCAACAGCTCATCATGTTTGCTAATATAAAAGCCAGCGTTGACTACTGAGGACGTACAGTATGCAATTGTTGAAGGTGTGTCCCAGTTTGTAGGGGTTGACTTTCAGCCTTCCCTCTAAGAATTTGATTATAAACCTGGGGGAACCTGTTTCCTTACTGTGCATATCACAACAAATGCTTTGAATTGTTTTGACGTGTTATTTTCTTTTAGTGCATACATTTTTTTGTAGTTGTTTTCCAAAACAATATAGCTTCATTTGTATCAGGCATTAGAAATGAGCATTACATTTTAGTAAACAAAGAATGTCTAATCATGTTTTCTCCAACTGTAATTAATTGTATCTAACACGATAAAGTAATACCGCTAGTTGTTACCCTTACTTTCTTTAGTTAATGAGTTTATTATTAGCTATTATTAATAGCTTTGGTCGACATGCCACATGAAGTTTTCAGAACATACATTTAAGTTAAAGGTCTGTTTTAGCACTTATTTTCAGTATAATTTGGGAAATTAGCATAAAAAATGGTCTTTCCATCAGAAAGTCTTAGTGAGTAGCAGAGCAGTGAATATGAGGACACCAGCAGCTTTCTTCTGCGCAAGCTGTTCATGCTGCTTCTATCATCTGTGACTTATCTCCTATTTTATTTAGCCCCTCATTTATAAATGCTGGTCCCCATAAAAACAGACAATCATCAAACCAAATGGCTTCCAATCACATTTGTCAACAAGGTAATCCGCCATTAAATTTAGCCGATGCGTTTCTAGAAGATCTGCCACATGCATGTGAATAAAACACGGTGTGGTGATGAACATGAGAGCTGATGGAATAATCTAAACGGTTGTTCCAGTCGACTAATTTCCATTTACTTTCTGCCAGTCTAAACAAACCTTTAAATCATCCATGTAAAGATCGTGTCTTTTGGGAAGCTGCAGGGTGCTCGGGCATGCTTGCCAACCGCCCCACAAAGTCATTGATAACAGGGAATGTGCCGAGCAGAGTTAAACAAGAATCATTGTTTCCTTTAATGCTGAAAATAACATGATCAACATGCAATGAGCTTTGTGGAAGCATGACAAAGTGAATTATTCCAGCAGCTACTTTATCACCAAATCAGTCGGAAGTGATTGTTTTAACTGCTTGATGCTCGCTGGTATCTACTATATCCTGTACTGCTGCTATAGTAAAATCACCGCCGAATAAGCCTGCCCACATGCTTCCTGTGTTGCTGCTGCTGTCATCTATTATTATTCTGAAGAGAGGAAAAAAAAAAAGAAACCTTTCAAGGCGACTGCACTGCCATGAGGTGACACCCTCATATTTCTCACACTGCCTTCGGTATCGGTGCAAGAAGCGCTGAGATATATCCGGAGTTTTGTCATTTTCACTTTATTGTTTCTGTGCTGACTGCAACACACTGTGGTCACGGTATTTTAAAATGCTTTGCAGGTGTATAAAGTGACACTGCAGGAAACAGCTGATGATGTTGATCTTTTAAGGGATTTTCATGAAATTATGTGAAATTAGATGAAAATAATTTAGAAATACCCAAAAGGAAATCATGATATTCTCTGAGGCTTCAGGTAAATTTCTGTCTTGCAGAGGCCCTGAAGTAGCCTCTGACTGAACACACCCTCTTTCCTCACTATGTTATGAAGAAGATGTTAACGATTGTCCTTTATATTCAGCAGCTTTTGCAACATTTGTCTCCAGATAATCAGCTCCAGAGTTACTCCATCAGATGCTGCAAAGCTGATTGCACTCTTCACAACAGACTTATAGAAGCCAGGCAACATTTGCATGTAGACGTTGAAGGATTTGATTGGATAATGGCGCCGATGTGCATGGCTTGTTGTCTGTTACTTGAAACATTTTTTTTCTGACTTATGACTCAAAATGTCAACATTTTACTGGTGTATAGTCGCCAGGCTAAGTTTATTTTTTCTAATGTGTCAAAGCATGGAGTTTTCTTTCTACTAAGCTGATCACTGATACGCCCCACAACTGCAGAGTAATCACAGTATTCTTGCAGATGAAGTCTGAGGTCTACAGAGTGAGGAGAAATGGTGAAACTACAGCTCCTTTTGGTGCTGCTGACCACCATCTTTGACACACAACCTTTCAGTCTCGCAAACTGTGTTCTGTTTGTTCGGTAACCATAGATCTAGGTAGATGTGGTACTCGTATATTCGATAAGAGAACAATCGGAGGAAAAACAGAGAGGAAAAGTAATCTCCCTTCATTTTTGCTCTGCTCAATTTAACTCATCCATGAATCTCACCAACCTCCCTCTCTCTTCCTTCCTGTCTCTGCTCATCTAGTCCTCCATCATTTCTTGCTCATCTGCAGTCTCAGATCACGTAAACAGCAGAGCGCTGCAGAGTCTTCCGGCTACAGTTTTACCCTCTGGAGACCAGGCAGTCATCGAGAGAGGCCGTGAGTACAGACAGCCAGGCTTTAATGATCTTAATCCTCTGTAAATTAATGGAAGACTAAGGCTAGATTTCATCAGATACAAGCCTCTCTTAGTGTTTGAGGGGCAAAGAAGGTTGACCCAGTGCGCTACTTACACCACCCCCATACTGGTTCTTCGAACTGAGATCTACATGTCTCGATGACTGGTTTCAGTCTTATTTAGGTGATAAATGTAACGGGAGAGAGAAAAAAAAAAGGTCACCGGATGGAGGGGTCGACAGACAAACCACTCACCCAGATCCAGAAACACTCATGCCAGTTCACATCTTTACAGCCTGACTGTTGGGTTCATGAAAAGGCTACAACAGCAAGACTGACCTACATTTCACTCAAATATACAGACAGTCTCAGAGGCACGCAAGCACAAGCACACACACACACACACACACACACACACACACACACACACAAACACCAGTGCTTCCCCTGCAGTCTTGTACTGGTTAGAGCTGGAAAGCCTCTGAAAAGACATATGGATCAATTTGCGACAAACCATTGCCCACTGGAATCCAGACTAGTTTGTGGATGTGAACTCATCCGGGCAGAGGGACGCTTTTAATGGGAAACCCACGAACACACCTACACAGCAAAAGACAAAAGCCCAAGACTGTTGCACACTGCATTCAATACCTACACAACAGCTGCTGCTGTTAGCTAATTTATGAATGCAGCATGAGATAAATTTATTGTTGTTGGACTAAATTTGTCCTGAGTATTAGTTTTTCCTGAAGGTGAAAGTTGGACAAAAACATTCTGAAATTATAGAAGACTGCAGTTCTTCCACTTAACAGTAAACATGAAAATCCCTCCAGCGGGAATCTTACAGATCTATGGTCAGACTGACATGTTGGCATTAGCCTGATCTCATTCCCAGCAAGTCTCACTTTGCGTCTTTGTCAGGATTTGCTGGCTTCATACTGCGCTACCCTTTAGCAAAGTTTTTACCACGCAGGGTTCTCGTTGTGAAAGGGCGTATCATAAGACAATTTAACCCTTTAAATGTCCTGCTTCACTGTTTTATAAAGCACATTGGAGAAATTATACTGTACCTTATTTTAATAAATCGCTGTAGTTTTCTCTTCCATTTAATATCAGTATAAAATGCTAAAAGGAAGTATTTGTATTGCATCTAGTATATGAAAAACATTTTAAAACTTGTTTTTTTGTCTTGCTGTACAGCCAAATGTAGTATGCACATATAGGCTTAAAAATGGTTTAATTACTGCATTTTGTTTGGTCTTATGAGTGTTACGTAAATCTGACATCTTTAAATTTTAAATGAATTGTAAAAGTAACATATTTTAGACCATGGTGAGCAATAATTCTAATGCAAACTAGGGTGCATTATTTTCATATATACTCACATGTAGTTCAGTGAGTTATTTCACTGTAAATCACTCCGTTTCGGGGCCTCACCATAGCAACGCGTTATCCAACTGATTCAGATCAGCTTTTGACAGGTGAATGAGAAAAGCAAAGTAGCTACACAACGGTTGTTTAGCACAAAAAGTACATTGAAACCAACATGAAATAGTTCCTATACTTTAGCATATTTATTTATCAAGTTTATTACAAAGAAATAAAATTTTGTGATGCAATGTTTACTGTGTAGAACTATGGTATAAGCAGCTTGGAGCCGTACGCGTCGTGGTGTTCTAGACTTCACTTTGTGCATTATAACCGTCTAATGCACGGCTCCATGTTGTTTAATCCTTTCCAATCAAGTCCAAAAAAATGTACATACATAGTTTTCTTGTGTATCACCTTTTTATGTTGCCTTTTTCTTTTTAAATTTATATTAATGTGACATAATTCTAATTTTAAAAAGTTCCTTTGAGTACATAAGATACTGAATAGTTCTGTTTGTTAGTAAATGTCTGATCTGCTGATGCTTTATGAGACCCCAGGATCTCCAAGGTCATCTGAGTCAAGTTTGCTTTGCAGAGTAAAAACTAAACAAGGAGAATCTGCATTTGTTTTTATGTAACACAACCCAACAACCATTACACATCACCGGTAAATGTGTGCAAACACTTGATTGGTAGTGAAATGATATTGATATATTGATAAATACATGGCTTCCAGTTGCCATCACATCATCTGATCACTGCTCTTTACAAACTTAACAGGCAATGCAGAACACTTAAACATCTTAGTTTCTACACGTCTGTTGGAACACAACTTTGTTTTCAAAATATGGGCAAATAAACCAATAAACCATTTTCATGAGTGTCTGGGCTGCTTTCTGCAGGCTTTGTCATCATAAAGCAGTATTTGCACACAATAACAAATATGACCACAATTGGTTTGTCATGCCACCAAAACAAAGGACGTCTCGTGTATTTCTCTGAGACGCTTTCACAAAGCTGCTCTAAGCTGTTATACACCCCAGAAAAGAGACAGAAAAAGAGCTGGTGCAGAGGAGTAAGCTTCGTGCAGCAAAGCTTGGCTGCCTCAAGATCAATTTCATAAAACATTTGGAAAGAAACTAGATATTTTCTATAGCCACTGACTTAAAATGCAGAAAAAAAATCTATAAAGTATAAAATGATTATGATTTCTTTTTACACATGCACATACACTTTCAGAAGACCTCACTCACACAAAAAAAATACACACAATGAACCGCACGGCAGTTTGCCATATTCCCATTAAATACATGTCAAGTGTGCGTGACTGGTACATCTACAGGTAGCGTGGCAGCAGAGGCTCTGACATATACAGTCATATTATCTGTTGCTATGACGACGGCTGTCAGGAGCACACAAACTGGTAAAGAGAGGTGGAGGGTAGATGTGTGGAGGCGGTGGTTAGGTGGAGGGAGGGGACAGCTCAGGCTTTGACTGACATCTGTGACAGCTAAATAATCGCATCTCCTGTGCTCTCAGAAACATACACACTATATTCAGCGAAGCAGGTTTGTCCAGGTGAAGGAAGACTTGGGTGGCCTGTTCTCTTGTCGCCGTCGACAACCAGTGAGGACTTCTTATAACTGGCTCAGGGGTCGTATTTAGAAGGATGTGCTACTTTTTTTGTGGCAAGAAAAGAGAAGGAAGCTTGATAAATATAGGATGGGAACTGTAAAATACATGCATGTTTACATTGGATCTTTTGTTTTGTTTCAGCTTTTTCACCCTTGTAGGTCATTTCAATTTCCTTCCCATTCAAATCAAATCATATTTTTATTTATATAGCCCTTTTCATACCGAGAGCAGCGCAAAGTGCTTTACGTAATTAAATATCAAATTAAAATTATTCCAACCACAAATTAAAAATAAGCCTCCACATACGCTGGGATGTAACCTAAACTAAATTAAAAATACACACCTAATTAGTCATTATGGCTCACACACACTCATAAAGTACACCAAGCCCCCTCCCCATCTCATCTTCCACACACTCCAGTCCCCAAACCTGCTTTCACATCATCCAACCAGTAAAAAGTCATCTCGCAAATACTGCAATAAAAACAGATTAAATCCTTTTTTTTTTTTTTAAGATCACTGTCAACTTCACCCATAATCACAACAACCAAATATGTAATTTTCTAATCATTTCAACCCTTTTAATGCAAATTCAATTACATGATGTCACTTTGATTTTATGGGAAAAAAGGTACACACAAAAACACATGTTTGGGAACTGAGGGATGATCTTTAAACAGAGTGACATGCACTACATATGATCTTTTTATTTAAATAAATCCTCATCTCCTCAACATTTATTGCATGGAAAATAACTCATTTAAAGTGTGTTTTTTTTTTCATACAAACTGTGACACCATGTAACGAATTTTAATTTAATTAATTATATATGTGGTAGTTTTGATAAGAGTTGGTTAAACAATTGTTGTTTAAACAATTTAAGCTAATAAAGTGGAAAAATATGAATCTAGAATGTTTTTAGCAGTTTTATTTATTTACTTTTGACTCTAATGACCTGAATCAGTCATGTTGACCTTTAGAAAATTTTAACTTTAACATAAAAATTCTTCAAAACTTCTTTGCAAAATCTCCTCACCTGGGACAGAACAACCAAAATGTGTCCAAAATTTGGCAACAAAAATGACCCAAAAGGACAAAAGTACTGGCGACCTGTCCAGTGTGTACCCTGTGTATCGCCCAATGATTGCTGGGATAGGCTCCAGCTTCCCTACGACCCTTAATTGGAACAAGTGGTGAAGAAAATGGATGGATGGATGGATGGATGGACAACTAAAGTCTCTTATAACCTATAAGGGTTGATGTTTGACCTACTGGGGTTTATGGGACACACTGCCGCATCTGAATTACTTAACTAATTTAACATGATGTAGCAGATAGTCATTTCATCTACTAGGTTTTTATTTATTTTCAGAAGCTGGATAAATAAATAAATACATACGTATCAAAATAAATAATCAAAAACTCCATGCTTATTCAAGTATTAACCTTATTAATCCATCCATCTGTCTAGTGTCCATCGCTTCTCATGACTTTTAGGTCATTTTGAGAGCACTACTTCTTCTGTCTGGACATTCAAACCCCCCACAAAATGGTGAGACCGCTTCATAGGTCCCTATAAAGACAATACTGTGGACATTCAGACACAAACCTGAGACTTGTTTAGAGGTTGATGTCAAGTTCCATGACCGGGGTCGTCAATTCAGTCCTCGAGGGCCGCAGTCCTGCAAGTGTAAGTAGTTTCCCGGCTGCAACGCACCTGGATCACATCAGGCTTAATGAGCAGACTGGTGCAGAGCTTTACACTAAACTCTGCACCAGTCTGCTAGTTAACCATTGATTTGAGTCAGCTGTGTTGCAGCAGGGAAACCCCCAACACTTGCAGGACTGTAGCCCTCGAGGACCGGAGTTGACCAATCGTCTGCTGAGGAATTGACTTGAGTCAGGTGTGTTGCAGTGGGAAACATCGAAGACGTGCGGGCCACCAACACTCTCGAGGATCAGGACTGAGGATCTCTTGCTAAAGAGATGAAGAGTGCAACAAATATGCCTGAAAGAAGAGATATAAGCTTTCCTTCTGGGAATATTTAACCTCAGTGCTCAGTGAGTCCTCCTCAAACAAAAAAAAAAAATCTATGCAGTGAAGTAAAAGGGATGAGTTTGTCTTTAATAATAAAAAAATAATGAAGAAATCCTCAAATGAATCGCATACTGACAGGTCCGTTAATAAATTAGAAATGTCACTCAAATAAAAGTCAGATTTGCTCAGCTGCAGTCATTCGGAGGAGGCAAGCCATCAGCAGACACCCACCGAAGCTATGAAAAGTCCCTCCATCCTCACTCTTCCTTCTGTTTCCACTGACAAAAACAGCACACGAAATCTTTATCATCTTGTTGAAAGTCATTCAGGGAAGCACGAGGAGAAAAAACACAGGAATGCTGAAGAAAAACAGGTAATCCAGAGGAGTAAATTACAATGTTCATCCACAAAAGCGAGGAAAAGAAAAGCCAACTGATTGATGTTTTGTAACAACCTGAGAACAACAGAGGCTTGGTTTTTCATTTAGAAGAAAGGAACCAACGTGACCCCCCTCCTAGGAACTCTACATTTCCACAAAACTTAGCTCTCATCCTGAGTGCGAGGGCTCGCCAGAAGCAGGGTGAATGCTTGAAGCCGACTGGTAATTTTTCACTGCTTCCAGGAGGAAGCGACCCTATTCTTCCCCTTCCTTTGTGTGACCACTGGGGTTTCAACAAGGGCCCTTACTGAAAAATGAACTTTGAGAATGTAAACAGGAAGATGATGGATGACATTTTCCAAATCTCTCTCTTGCAATTAGTTGTGGTTCAAGAACTCCAAAGCCCCGTGAGACCTCTTTTCCTTTTTTTTTTTTTCTTTGACAGAAATTTTCTTTGTGAAGTTTTCCAGATTAGTTTTGTGTAGCAGCACACAGGTGAGGAGAAAGTTACCCGTATTATTGGTGGAGCTTGTGTTTAAAAACTGTCTATGTGGATGTTTTATTCAAGCTGCCTTTGAGAAATCTCTCCAGTTTTAAATGAGTGGAATGAGCTTGAGAAGCATGAAAAGTAAGAGGATTAAGAACTAATTAAAAGTGATAGCTCTGCGGAGGGATGTCTAAATGAAGACATAAGGCAGCGTAAACACCACAAGGAGACTTTGTAAGAGACATGCGCCTGCAGGAACTCCAAGGGTTGACATGCAGTGGCATCATCTGTGCAATGACTGATCCGTTTCCAGCTTTAAGTCAAATGTGACAGAAGCTGCAGAAGTTACAGCATATTCTTCTGTTTTTATGAATTTCATGAAACAAAGTGCGAAGACAACAAGCTGACATGTAAGCCAAAAACGGTGGGGAACATATCAGCGGTCCAGCAGAATCAATGCGTCTGTGGAGGATGGACAAGGGCGCATTGAGAGCAGCCGGAGGCACCAAGGAGAGGTCACACGTGCCATGATGAATTACAGTAGCTGAGGTTGTCTCGCCTGCTTGTTCATTAATGACTCCTCTTCTTAAGGGAGTAGACTGCGACAACACGAAAGGGCATGTCAACGCTACATCGATTCTCATCTGCTCCGTGAGCCGTTGTCTGCGGCGCGCTGCTTGTTTGGGACCTAACTGTTCGCTCTCGTAATTGAAGTACAGCTCGCTTAATCTTCAAATGACAAAAGCTCATTTGCATATTTTATGGTTGGACTCTAATTTGATCGAAGCACTTCTGAGTGGAAAACAGCAGACACTGATTACAGGCATTATTAAAGGCTGCATTTTTTTCACTCTGAAAGTTCATGCTCAAGCACCCCGCCAACATGCGCCGTATGCTGAACTGCCCTTTGTTTCTCTTTTTATTACAGTGCTTAGATGACACAACATGACACAACAATGGGTTCTAATTACCCAAGCAGCCTGAATAAAAAAAACCTACAGAAGGATGTTTCTCAACTGGACTGCAACTTGGAACTGAGTTATGGAATATGGTGAAAAAAAAACAAGTTGAATATGATGAATATTTAATGTATTAATGCAAAATAATTCAGCACAGCACGCATCATTTACCACCATCCACCTACCTGACCATGAGAAAAACTGAGGAACCTGCAGCTTGACTAGTCCAGCAAACAAATATCTTGTGACACACTGTTTGGAAAAATATTCCCAAAAAACAAGCTTGTTTACTTTTAAAATCATCATAATAAAAGTAAATAAATAACAGCAATTGATTCAGAAGATGTAAGGCGTTTCTCATCTGATTCTACTGATGAATGTGCCAAGACTCAGTCTGATTTATGCTGAATGTGAGTTTAACTACCTTTAAAACCAGCTCAGCTTTATTTGCAGTTTTAAATTTGAAGATGATGCGTTAAACTAGTATTACGTAACTTCATAACTTTGTCCTTCAGACTTGTTTTGATGACGCAGTGATTTTCATCATGTAAATTCCTGCAGCCTCCATTGCCTTGCAGAGTCCTGAGCCTGATAAATCAGACTAAAATCACACACTAAACTAAAAAACTGTGTTTCTTTTTCCTCCCAAGCACATCATTTCATAGCAAAGTTGTAAGCTTATGGCACTGTGTACATGCTAGCAACTGGATTTCAAGAGAATGGCCGTTCTGAAAGCGTACTGTGACTGATTCATCCATGAAACACAAGAGGACATCACCAAGAGGCACGGCAAAGAAAGAGAGAAAAAAATAAAACACGAGTCAGAATCAGACTGACTTTTACTGAGTGGAGAGAGAGCAGAAAAGAGACAGATGGCAAATCAGCTCTCCTTAGTCGGCATCCTGGATGATTTCCTCCAACTCAACAGCTTCAAAACTGTTCGGCACTCCGCTCCAGACCAAATGGTAACCATAACCAGCATCACCTCCTCTGGCTCCAACATTCCTCCCTCACCAGTAGACACAAAGTTTGGTATAGAAATGGAACTCCAACTCAACTTTCACTGTGATGGACTGGCGACCTGTCCATGGTGTACCCTGCCTCTCACCCTGAGGCTGCTGGGATAGGCTCCAGCTGCTCCACAACCCTTAATCGGACTAAGCAGTTCGGATAATGAATGAATGACTGAAACATTTCCAGAACATTTCCAGACTGCAGCCCATCCTCTCCCTCTCAGATGCATAAAAGTTGTTCCATGCCTTTATGTCCTCCAGACTGAACTATACTGCAACAGACGTCTCATCAGGATCCTGCAGAAGCTCCAACACATCCAAAACACCGCAGCTCAAGTCCCGATGAGAATGTGCACACATGACCTTCTACTGGCTTCCCGTCGCCGTAAAGGTTTCCCTCCTCACACATCAATGTATTAACCGATGGCTCTCTCTCTTACACAGATTTTATTTTCAGATATCTCTATTCATTTATTCATTTTTATTATTATTATTATTATTATTATTATTATTATTATTATTATTATTATTATTATTATTATTATTATTATTATTATTATTATTATTTCTCCTTGCATGCATGTCTGCCAAAGTTTCAGTAGTGGAGCTAAAAGTTGGGGGTTGTATAAAATGCTGTCTTCATGTCGACAAGGCTCTTGGACACATAATTTGACTAAAAGCTCAAGCTGCTTTGATCGCTTGTCCCGCAGTCGTGTGAAATAATGTCCTTCTTTCCAAGCAGCCAGTTCTTTTGGTTATCTTTAAAAGGGATCTTGGGTTAAATTGTTTTTTTCAGGCGTTCTGAAAGTCTTTCTCTCTCTGTGAAGTCATTAAACACTGACCTATGAATTATAAAAGGATCCTTACTGAGGGGATAAAACAGTGTTGTGTCTAGACATAAAAGACAACTGAGGAAAAATGCTATTTTATTTTAAATGGGCTCTCTCGGTACTTTGTTAGCAGCTTGTCACACAGACACATAATTTGTTCCTGTTTCTTTAACTGCGTCTATGAAAAACACCAAAGATTTTCCAGTTTGACAGACAGAAAATGGTATTTTTGCAACAAGGTGATTCCTGAAGCGATAAAACCAGGTGCTTCTCAACACCATGTGTCCTTGAAAGTAATTAGGAAACTGAACAGAGGAACAAAGAGCTGGGCTTTAAAAACTATCGACAGCAAATCTGGAAATAAAAAAATTTCCAGACATGAGAGTTTATCATTTTAATTTATTTTTATCATTTTTAATTAATAATAAAAATAATAATTATTATTTTATTTTATTTTAGTTTAGTTTATTTTTTTATCCATAAATAAAAAAATTAGAAAAATAAACCAGCAAAAACATGACACAGGACATCATATCTTCAGCTGATCGATTATCTGTTCACCGAAGTCGCATCAGAAATGGTCTCCATGGAGGGGTGACTGTCAGGAAGCCATTGTTAAGGAAGGCTGAGGTAGGCCAAATGACACAAAAACTGGACTGAAAATCAGTAGCAAAAGGTCCAATAGAGTGATGAAGCAGAGTGGGATCATCCTCACAGAAAAAAAAAGAGCAAAAACACAACCTACACCCAAAACCGAGCTGAAGAAAATCCCTTAAGAAGCCTGGAAAACTTTGCCTTGATACTGAAATGAAACTTTGATGAAGTGAAAGGCATTTTATTCAATCCAAACTCCTAAAAACACTGATATTACCCCTCTGATGCATGAATTATTACAAACCAGAGCCACTTTTTTTCCACACACAATATTTTACTTCTACAGACATGTTCAGACACTTTTCTTTTTTTAGTATTATAATACTTTTTATTTAGTTTATTTATTCTATTATTTTCTAGAAATATTTATAATATACTATATTACCATTTATAATAAATAAATGGTAATATAGTATTTAATAAAAAAAAAATTCTATAAAAATTACTGGTATCATTTTTCGTGTCCTGTTTATCACTGAGGTAAAGTTGGTAATTGCATGTACGTGTATTTATATTATATATTTGTTTATTCCTCAGTGAGTGGCATTATGTTGGGGGACTTTCCTAATGTCTACTAAAGTGGCAAAATTACAAATATACCACCCTCATTTAGGAATATACTAGAAAACAGCCTTTAAATAGGTGTCCGCTGTTATGGACATGATGCGTTTAAGGGTTAATCAAGCTTGCAAGAAAAATGTCAGCAATAATAGTATCAAACATGAATGATTTCAAAGTATCTCCAGAAGTTTTTGCAGTGATTGTCTCATAATAGGCAAAGCCTCGCACGGGTAGTGCAGTAACTCCCCTTATCGACTCATGTATCTGAACTATCCTGGAAATGCCAGCTGGAAAAGTCCGGGTGAGAAGAAATGGTCAAAGACAGCTGAGCAAATTATTCACCTACTGTATAAATTCTTTCAGCCGAGGTGAGTCTCCAGTCCTCTGAGGGTTAGCTGAGAACCAGAACGACAAAATATCCCTGTCAGCCTCATGATGACTTCAGAAGAGGGGTCACAGATAAATAGTCTGGAAGTATTTCTCTACCCAGAGCTCAGAGAGGTGCAGAGACAAGAAACAGGAGGCCATTTTAAACTATGCTGTCACACAGCAGATGGATGTCGAGATCTGAAACGTTGGTGACATTTTCAATTAAACCGCATGATGTCGTGGAATTTTTCTCTTTAAACTATTAACAATTAATAAAAAAAAAATGTTTTCAAATTGTCACGTTTGGTTGTATTAGAGTAAACATGATCTGGTAAATAATAAACTCTTATAGGCGTAGTGCTGAAACACTTGTGTGACAACAAGTCTGATAATGCAAGGCCCTCTTTTAGGACCGAGCTTTGTGATCTGTGGTCACAAACTTGTGTTTTTGGTCTTGATTAACACTCCAGTAGTTAGGAGAAAAAACTTGACTGCTCTGTGAAAACATTTGGTGCGTTTCCATGCAATTATGCAAAAACTAAATATCGGAAAAAAAAAAAAAAAAAAAAAAAAAATTAATGGAAACACCTACATTTTGAAAAAACAAAAAAAAAAGGTCTCAGATATCGCTAAAAGTTTTCACGCCCTTAATAGATGTTTATTTTTTAGACATTTTGACATGGAAATATATCACAGAAGTGTCACGGAAAGACTTTTTTCGTATTTACGTCCCTGAATGTGACGTTCAGGGTCATGTGACCATTTTATTTCCGGTAAAGATGGCGCGGTGTGGAACAAACAACAGCAAATTTTAAAGTTTTTGAAAAAAAATTATGACGGAGAAAAGCTTTGAAAAGCCACAGCAAAATTTTCACTGCAAGTGAAACATGCCCAAAATAACGCTACGTGCCGCAATTCTCGCAAAATCTCGTCACCCAAACAAGATTTTCTGTTTTGGTAAAGTCAATTTTTTATTAACATTTTTACCAATGGAAAGCAGTTACAACGAAATGTTACAACAAACAGCCATTGTCAGATCTGCAGACTTAGTTTCAGGGAGATGAGCCAACAAGGCCCTGCAATGGACTGGCGAGCTGTCAAAGGTGTACCCTGCCTTTCGCCCAAAGACTGCTGGGATAGGCTCCAGCTTCCCCGCAACCCTGAATTGGATTAAGTGGTTAGGATAATGAATGAATTAATAAATGAGCCAACAAGGAAGTATATAGCATTCTAGTCAGAAAGCATTAAGAAGCCTCTTAGCTCCATCTATTCCTTTTAACCAGTTTGAATAGTCAATGAACAAGCATGGATAAGTATAACTGAAGATACAAAATATCCATCAGGGTCTAAAAGAGATGTTTTATTCAGTGTTATGATGCGGTTGTTTGTGTTTTTTCCTTGGTTCAGGTTTCCTGTTTTATTTTGTAGTTTTTCCTGTTTAGTTCCCTTGGTTCTTGTTTTGCTTCATAGATTTCCTATAGATTTAGTTCATCTGGGTTCATTTAGTTATTTGGTTTCACCTGTGTCTCGTTTTGTTCTGTGTATTTATACCCTTCAGTTTGATTCCTTGGTTGCTGGATCATTTTGTTGCATCACTTGTACTTGGTTAGTTCCCTGAGTGCCTTGGTTTGAATTAAACCTTCTGGAACCTACGTCCCCGCTTCCCTCATCTCTGCGTTTGGGTCCACATCTCCACTGCCACCATAACATTCAGAGGTCATGGGTAGGCCCCCAAATGAGATTTTACGAGAACTGAGGCTTATGCGCTAAACACTGTTCAATGGAAACACCTGCAAATCGATGTTGATTGTCAAAAGTATTTTTTTTTTAAATATTGCTTTTATTTTCAGAAAAAAAAAAATCAATGGAAACGCAGCTACTGATAGCAATGGTTTGTTATTGTGTATCGGACTTCCTCCTGATGAACAATATTTCTGCAGGTTTTCTGGTATTTTTCACCCTTATTAGGACATATTTTTCAGCTTCTAGTCCTTTTGGTGCATATGCATTTTCATGTTTTAATCTTTAGTCTGTTGAAGTTATAAATGCTGTGTAGTTGTTTCCACATAACTGTTGAGTTGTTTGTGTGTTTGTCTTTAGTTGTCTTTTTTTTAAGGGGGTCAAAACTCTCATACCATCCATGAAGTGATGCTTGACGGCCTTAAAAGGCAGAAGGTTTGAGCTGCTCTGTCGCATCACGTGCTTTTACTCAAACATTCATGCTACATATAAAAGCTTACCCGTCCAATTTGGGCGGTAACAACATCATACTTGCTGCCACTGCTATCGCTGATACCCTCACAGCTCAATGACTGCTTCTGTTTTTACCATCTCAGCATCCATATATAGACTCCAGGTAAAAAAAGAAAATATTTTACTGTCCTTTACTGGAAAATTTAACTGAAAGGAAAAACATGTACAAGAAGTGGACTGTGAACTTGAACCTTACAGCAATCTAAACCTTGTGATGCAAATTAGGGCTCAGCGATATGGTTGAAAAGTAATCTGATGTTAACTTATCTGGTTAGTGCAAGAGCAGGTTGTATAGAGACACCATAATGCAAGTTTCAGATGTTTCCCTATTTCAATACACCTGACTGAACTTAACCCGCAGGATCGCAGCTCTGTAGGACCAAACTTTTCCCATGTTGTGCTTTCAGACAGACACCATTCTGCTTGTCTTCAACTCCATTCAGGAGTCTGAGAACCTTGGTACTGATGCAAACTAGCCACATTTATATCAGTTTAACCAGAAGCAAAGTGGAAAGACTTCATTCCATGAAAGTAAACTTAAATACTTTGGAAATTTAGTCCCTAAAGTTGATGGTCAACAAATCAGGCTCCATTATAGCCTTTTTGTTTGAGTCCAAATATAAACATTTATTAGTTGTTAAACGTTGTGTTTGGTATCTATGACTACTCTGGACTGTTAGAAGAGGAACATGCTTGGCTAATTCCCAGATTAAAAAGATGTTCTTAAATACAGAATAAACGGTACACTATAAGAACATTATTAAATAAAAAAATCTGGTATTTTTCCTTGTTTTGTTGAGATTTGTTTTAACACAATAATTTGAAATGAAATATTTAGTTCTAAAATCTCAAAAGGTCTGTGTTTACCAGTGTTTCTTTGCCAGATGTTCAAACCTTGTTGTCAGAAATTATTAATAACTACTGTTTTTTTTTTTCTCATTCATTTTAAACTGAGCGATAAATTGATACACACAGAGATGGCATGAAGCGATAAGCCTGCATTAAACCACACATAACCGGAGGTGTGACCAACATTCCCCAACTGTAACTGCTAAAACATGTAAAAAGCTGCCTGACTGCACACTGTGGTAGCTAGAAATGCCAGCATTGTCTCCATGGATTACAAGTGTAGTGTGGCTGAGATTCAATGTATGTGTGTGTATGTGTGTGTGTGTGTGGACTGCGGTAAGTCTTTGCCAGAGACCTAGTGTGTGAAGTGACACCCACACGGTCCACCCACCACACAATGGGTAGCAGAGAAAAAAGCTAATGGACCAACAGATGAATTGACTTTTGAATCAGTGCATGTGCAAAGAGCTGGATGGAGCTCAAGAGTGTGGTTATGCAAGCATTTAAAAGCAGAAAGGGTTTAATTGCTACTGTGTAATGTAAGAAACGAAGCTTTGAATTGATTAAATATTAAAAACAAATATCTTGAATTAAAGTAACACACTGACAAAAATATGCTGAAATTATACCTGCTGATAAACATATGCAGTTTCTCTTTAACCTTATAAATAACCAAATAAGTCCCTAATTATTCAGGACATAAATGCGCTGCACAGCACAGCCCAGAGGTGATTATTCATATCCACTGGATTGCATCTCCTCTCTGAGTCCAAACAGGAAACACCACTTATTGCTTCTCTGCTGCATTCCTGGTAAAATAGCTGTTTGAAATGAATTTTGCTGCACTCTGCAGTCATTATACGAGTGATTTCATTACCCACAATGCACCCCGGGTTGGACTGGTGATGTGGGAATTGTGTGTCAGTACTGTAGCAGCTGGAGGCCTCAATGAGAAATAAGAAGTGGCAAACAAAGTCTTTAAACTTCTTTTTTTATTTTCACACTCTTGGATGTTGACAACGCGTGTGACATCACTCCAGGCACTGCTTGTGCAACAGTGCTGCCAATAGTTGTAAACAGTGTAAAAAGACTTGAAAAAGGTCATATTATTTTCCTTGACACTCAGCGTGTTATCGAGTTGTTGAGCAAAAGCTCTGAAAAATGAGAAAGCCAATGCCAAACAGAGATTTTCGCTTCCATAAATGAAATTTATCTTAAACTAGAACAAATTTCACATTTATAGTTCTATGGCACGTACAACAAAAATAAATATTCCTTGGATATCGCTCCGTTACCTGAGTTCTCTTAACCAGACAGGCAGGGTCTGGGTAAGTGGTACGAAGCTGGTTATTAACTCAATAATTCGACCAGCGTTTTCCCATCAAGACCAGTGCACACCGATATAAAATGGGTGGAGTTTGCAGCCTTTGACCAACCATGAACATGGGGAGCAGAGCATCCTACTTCACCATGGTGGAGCATCCATCCATTTTCTAAACCGCTTAGTCCAATTCAGGGTTGCTGGAAGCTGGAGCCTTTCCCAGCAATCATTGGGCGAGAGGCAGGGTGCACCATGGTGGAGCAGACATTCAGAAATATGAAGAACTGAAGAATTTAAACACATCTTCCAGGCCAAAAGCAACACTGTTGCCATAGAAACAGCTAGGAAGGGATCCTGGCAGAGCTAGCTGACTCTGTTCAAATGTAAATTCAGCAGATTATATAATAATAATTTATAGGCCAATATAAATGGACAGTAATCTCATTAATTGGCAGAGCGATTTTCACGTAAACTGATTGGTCAGGAGGTTGTGCTTTCAGACTCGTTGATGTCTTATCCAGAACATAACCTGCTCCGAAGCAGGTTAGCTATTCCAGATAAGTAAACCATGCTGATATACTCCGGTTAAAAGTGGACCAGTGCTGTAGTAAAGAAAACCCCGAGTTGACCCTGAAGTTACCTTGATAAGAGAAAACCCAGCTTCATAGTACAGGCCTCTGGTCTGTATCGCTATATGAGACTGTTTTTAACATCATTTAGGCCAAGTTTAGCGTGCCTCAGACAAAAACATGGCTGCAGCCAACCACTCCCAACCAATCAGGGCAGAGGACGTGAGCCTTAAAGAGACAGGAGCTCAAATGGAGCATTTCCAACATGTAGCAGAGAATGGCACCAGAAAAAATATAATTTGATTTATGAGCCTCATCATCTATAAAATCCTTTTCGTTTATCCAGTAATGATAAAATTATTAACCACAAATGAATATGGCTACAATGTATTTAACTGATGTAATCCCCCAACAGAGTAAGGCTGAGATGGGATGTAAAACTTCAAGCCAAAAGAATATTTTTACACAGATCACTTCAGCACCATATAAAAAGTAATATCCTTTTTAAGTGATATCCAATTATGATTCAGCTGATGATGATAGACCATCACAGCCGTGTTTGATGACCCCCATAAAAGCCAGAAAGAACAAATCGTCAGTAAATTGATAGCACATTCAAACCCAGGATGGTAAAAGAAGATGACAACACATCAACCTCCTTTATAATGAATAGCATAGTCTCATTTAGCTAGTAGAACTGAGCACAGCAGTCTTCATAGATAACCAGTGCATAAGCATTGTGTTGTATCTTTACAGTAGCTTTTCTTAAAGTTGAAAAATAATAAGACCAAGACCAGTTGTAGATGAAGAGTCTAAACATGATCAATACAGCTTAGAATAAAATGTATCATAAAATCTGAGCCACTAGGTACCCTAAAAGTTCCACCCTTACTGTGCCTTGCTATCCCATTCTTCAGGATAACTTTATTCAAATGTGGTCCAGTAAGAATATGCTCACCAGCCTCTTTATCTGGATCACCTTCTACTACCAGGTTGGACCCCTTTTTCGTTCAGAACTGCCTTAGCGTCAGAGATTTAACAAGGTATTGGAAACATTCATGAGATTTTACTCCATATTGAAATGAAGCATCACACAGTTTCTGCACATCCATGATGAGAACCTCCCATTCCACCAAATTCCAATGCTGCTGTACTGGAGTGAGATCTGGTGACCATGGAGGCCATTGGAGTACAGTCATGTTGTCATGGTGAAGATGATGTGAGCTTTGTGACATGGTGTATCATATTGTCTCATATCAAGTTTCCATCAGAAGATGCTACACTGTGCTTATAAAGGGATTGTCAGCAGCAATACTCAGGTAGGCTGTGGTGGTTAAACCATGTCATGATGGTACAAAGAGGCCAAAAAAACATCCCTGACACCAGGGATCCCCAACCCTGGTCTCAAGGCCCAGTGTCCTGCAGGTTTTCCCAGGTGTTCCTGCTGGAACACACCTGACTCAGACTCAGACAAGCTCTGCACATGTCTGCTAAATACACATTGATTTGAATAGGTATAGTGCAGCGGGGACACTTGGAAAACCTGCAGAACACCGGTTCTCAAGAACCAGGATTGTGGCTCCCTGCCCCACACCATTGCACCATTACCAGCCTGAAGCATGTATCCAAGGCAGGATGGATCCATGCTTTCATGATGTTTCCACCAAATCCCAAAGCTGATCTACTGGATCTGGTGACCATGGAGGCTGTTGGACTACAGTCATGTTGTCATGGTGGAGATGATGTGAGCATTTGGAAAAGGTGCATCATCCTGCTGGAAGTTTCCATCAGAAGTTGGTACACTGTGCTTATAAAGGGATTGAAACGGTCTGCAGCAATACTCAGGTAGACTGCGGTGGTGAAACCATGTCATGTTGGTACATAGAAGCCAAAAAAAAACACCCCCCACACCATTACACCACTACCAGCCTGAAGCATGTATCCAAGGCAGGATGGATCCATGCTTTTATGTTTCCACCACATTCCAACCCTACCATCTGATGGTGAAGCTGAAATGGCGACTCATCAGACCAGGCAACAGTTTTCCATCTTCTATTGTCCAGGTTTGGTGAGTCTGTGTGAATTGTAGCCTCAGGTATTTGTGTTTGAACACCATAACACTAAAACACCCCATGTTTGTCAGCTGTAGGCATGAGAAGGCAGTGAGCCTGATCCACCCATCGGGATATTCATATCCTGGTCCTGACCTGCCCGGAGCCATCTGCTGCCCCCTCTCTAATCCTGGGGCTTGTCTCTGGTCATTAGCCAGCCACTCTATCACTGACCCCCCCCCCCCCCCCCCCCCCCATTAAAGCATGGCATGCTTTTACACTGAACTCTTCTGAATGGATATCTGATGCCCTCAAATCCTCCACTGTGCTTCTCTCAGCGTCTGACCCTCCTCTCATGCCATCTTTCCTCTTCCCTTTTTGAATTTGAGGTCTATAATGCTGATGCAGGGGCTTAAATGTGCTTAAGTGAGCTCTCTCTCACAGCTCCTCTAACCAGTTTTTCTGTTTTCTCTTGGCATGTGCATTTTTATTAGAGTCTTGCCAGGCACAAGACTTGAAAGGCAGATCAATTTAAGCTATTTTAGTTAAGAGAGGAAGAAAAGAAAGAAAAGAAACACCATCTATCCAAATCTGTGCGTGTCTCAAATGACGCCTGAGTGAGTAAATAGCTCTGACTGCTGAACATTGACTTTTTGGAAAACAGTAAACAACAAAGTACGGTAATACTTAAGGTAAACAGCAAGCAATTTGCAGCTGTGTTAAAGATTTTACATCTACGGAGGGAAATTCTTGCCTCATCGCTGTCTTGTGTTTACAGGCCAAATCTGTAATTATATTTTGTGTTTATGCCTTTGCACGAAGGGCTCTATGGGTGGTAATTTCCATCTGCTGGACAGACTGGTCTACCACATTGATACACAGAGATTTCCCAGCAGCTAATTAATGAATTGGAGTTAATATTGCTGCAGATTTTTAAGTTTTCAATCAAGTAAATACATGATGTTGAAGCTTTTCAAGTTTTATTCTTACCAAAAACTGCAAATATTGCATGAATTGTTTCACTTCAATACCTAAAAGGTTATTGTCCGAATGACCATTTTAGGTCATACTTACACGTTTAAAATGCTGAAATTAGTCACACATTCTTTGATAAATGTGGGGTAAACACAAGGTTTAGTAGTGTTGTCTGAATGTGGAATCTCACAGTGGAGAAATTCACTAGTTGCATCAGCTCTTGGTATGGAATGTTATAATATAACACACAAATATACTCATAAATATAGATAAGTGGAAATAAAAACAACGTCACAAGCTATATACGTGTTTACATGGTGGAATATGAAAAAAGTAACATGACTGTACAGATGAGTTGTACAGTCTGTGAGCAGTGGTGATGAAGGACCTGCTATCTAGAGGTGACACGACAAAGACATAATCATTTTAGCAGCAGTGAAACTTGAATTATGTTTCATCTTTCTGCCCGAGTGAAGCAACAACAACTTTCTGAATACCTAATGACATTTCACTCATCCTTAGCTGGTGTTAATGCTTTTAACGCCCGCGTGCTGATCATAACTAAAATAGTGCACATGATACCGCCATCATCATCATCATCGCAAGTACTACTGAGGGCTTTGGATTTACTTTAAAGTATCACTGTCTTATCTCACTATTAGGAATCTCAAACTAAAACTGATTGGATTGAATTGGACTATTTGTATTTTTTTATATGACTAATTACATATATCTATCTATCTATCTATCTATATATATATCTATATATATATATATATATATATATATATATATATATATATATATATATATATATATATATATATATATATATATATACATATATATATATATATATATATATATATATATATATATATACACATATATATATATGTGGGTGAGTGAGTGTGTGTTTTTTACATGAAAGTGTCTACTGCTACTTTCTGCTTTATATGCAACAAATCTTAATCTTATTTGATTAAAAAAATATTATAAAAAGATTAACTTTTTAGATTATGTCAGTGACAATTAAGTATCAATACCTGTGCTTATTGATATATAACTGAATATTAAATTTTAGTATTGTTTAGTATCCGAGAAACAACACTAGCTTGAGATTCAAAAGTATGAAAGCAACAGTACTGAACTGTAACTTTGTTGCTTTGGCGCCCCCTATTACTAACTCAGCATCTATTTTGCATCCTGTCTTTTGTTTTTGTTTTTTTGTCTTTTCCAGCATTTAAGCAAGCAGAATGATGGTCTGGATGCTGTGTTCTGCTGAGCAAATTTACTTTGCCAAGGGGAGCATTACTGGTATGATGATCCCCTTGATTTTCTGGATTTTTATTTCTTAATTTATTTTGTGTAAATTTTTGAGTTTCTACTGCTGGACCAGACCAGAGAGGACAGGAGCAACAGAAAGACAAAGGGAAAGAGAAAGAAAACACCTCATAGAGAGAGAGAAAAAGAGAGAGACAGAAAGAGAAAGAAGGAAAAAACAGACATTTGCTTAAACGTATGCATGTACACCCATTCGCATTTGTCTATATAGACGCTTGTACCTACATATTCACACACATAGACACAAACAGGCCAATCTTAGATTCTTATTCCCCCTGCATAGGACTAGACTATCAAGTGTCAAGAGCCCCGTAAACTATCAGGTTAAATATTAATGGTAGACAAAGAAAACAAGCTGCTGTTAGTGAATAATCCTGAACACATCCTGTCTCTTCTCTGAGCACTCTACAACCAGTAAAAGTCAGTCTGATGTTGCTGCTTGTCTTATCTCTGGTTTTGCTCTTTCTTTTCTCCTCCTTATTTCCTGTTTACTGAAACAGCCGTGGTGTTGATATCCAGTTGCTAGAGCTTTCACATAATGTCTCAGGCTGGAACAAAAAATGTTACATGAAGGTTTTCAGCCTTGGGATGCTGCAGGGTGACGGCATCTCCAGGAATGAGCATAATAAATCTCACAGTGCCATCAAAACAAGTCTGAAGCACAAAGTTTTAAAGTCATGCAGTTATATAGTACTGTTGTAAGTTTAAAAATACCTCAGCCCAGCCTGTCCACAAAATATTATTCGTCTGTTTGTCCTTGTGGACAAAATACAGTGTCACAATGTTGAAAAGTGTTTCTGTCCCCATTGTTGTTTTCATCCACCTTGTTCCTCTGGGCAGCATTTATGTAACACGGAGGGAATAGCAAATTACTATATTATAAAACATATAAATTGCAACTTTTACATTTTTGTAATCGTCCCACTATGATTACTTTCGCCCCAGAGTGAAGACCTAATCATGTAACTTATACAGCTATAAAAGCAAGTTTTAATAACCCAAACTATTTGTAGGTGAGAGGGTAGTACAAAAGAGAGGTGAGGTAGAGAAAGAGGAGATGAGTATAGTGACTGTAAGACTTTTCCCTTAACATTATTATATTGACAATCATCATCCATTTGAAAACTGACCAGAAATGCTTTACATTTAACACAAAGTGTTTATTATAAGCAACCAATATGGCCATTTCACATAGCAAAAAGTTAAATTAAACTATGTAAGAAGAAGGGATTTCTCACATCTCATTCAGTTTTATTGGTTTGCTTAATGACCAATGAACTGATTCTCATATATATGCTCAAATAACTACTAACAAAATTTATTATTAAAAGCGAAAGATAAAAACCATCAAATTAGAGATAACAAACACTGACAGAAATACTAAGCAGAATATTGTTCATAAATCGGGTCAAAACTGCCAATTACGGTCTGTTTTTCATTTTAAATAAAGGGGGTCATGTAGTTATACAAGATTCACACAGCAAAATGCTGTAATGTGATGTTCTCATGATATTCAGACTTAAGTTCTTAACCACACTGCAGATTATAGCCGTGTTCTATCCATGACCTAATGATGATAAATTAATCTTCAGGCTGCAAAGCAATAAAAGCCTCCCAGGGCATCAAGCTCTCCAGTAACAGCATCCAAACTACCATGAAGAAAAAGATTTTATGCATAAAAGAGGACCAAATAAAAATATAGTGCCATGAGTCGCCCACAATAGAGCAAACACGAGTGGCTGAGATGGGGAGAAATAAAAGATTACTGAATGGACAGGAGGATATTTACTTCCAGCTTCCTCCATCTCTTAAGCTTTATTAGAATAGCATCAACAGAGGCAGCAGGGGCGCTTTTCAGCTAAATGTCACTGCTTTATTCGACGATGCTGCTATTTCTTTCAGCCTCCTGAAGCTGCCTTCTGGTCTCTTGGGAAGTCAAGGGCCTGTTTTGAATGCCACTCCCTGACCACGTTTGTGCCTGAGTTTCTCAGTATGGGCTGAGGATTTATTGTAGTTTTTTTTTTTTTTAGCTTGTAGCTGAATGCAGATTTATGCCCTTGTTTGTGAAACAACACCAAAGGGAGAATAATTTTAGTGAAATAACAAAAAAAAAAAAAAAAAATGAAAGCGCAAATGTTTTCTTGGCTTAATTTCTGGCATTGGTTCACAGCATGGTCAATGGAGCGAAATAATGTCTCCATGAGGGAGTAACGACTCCTTTAGCAACATCCTTTACTTTTATTTAAAAAAAATGGAATGACAGCTCTTAAATATTTTTATATTATTTACTTGATGTGACTCACCAAGAATACATAAAACTATAAAACAAAATAAACTAAAATAAAATTTTTACAAGCGTCCAAAATGTTTTCTGTTTTGCTCTAAATTATAGACAGTGTAGTGGTTTGATTTCATTGAAAAAAATAAAAACAATAAAATATTAAGACATCACAATTTTCCACAAAAATAAATAAAATGTATAGACGTCTAAATATCTTTATTGTCAATCCTTTCTCAGGAAACTTAGTGAAAGTACTTTCAGCTCAGATAGTAATCCTTTTACAGCAGCATGTGTCACTCTGTTATGTCAGTTCAAGGCTGAAAATCGAAAAGAAGACATCCCTGGATAATATGCTCTGCTTACTCATACTACAACTATCTGCAGACAGCACCACAGCTGACTGACAGCCCTCCATCAAACATTTGGTATGAGCCATTTGAAAATAGTGGAATAAGGCAGAAGGAATCCTCTTATGTGACTCTAAATAAACTTTTTTGGATGAAGTGTAATCTCTAATCCTGCCATCCTTCCTATATCAGTAATAACCAGGTCTTACGTTGAGCTCTGCCATTTAGATTAAACAAACTCTGGCATCTTTCACTACTGGATGTATTGGCAATTTCAAAAAAATAGGCAGCAGTCTGCTGCGGGTAGAGTACTATCTCCAAAGCCATAAAATACATGGGTCAAATGTGACGTATCTTTGCTGCAAATGCTTTTAAAACCAAAAGCAACGTCATGCTGCTGGTGAGCTGTCAATCCTGCAGCAGAGACAGTGAAACGTAGGACACCGCAGCTTGAGCCACATCCAGAACTTTTAACTGAAAAAGTGAGTAGGACTTTTTGGCACTTCATTTAATCCGACTGAGTTCTATTTAAAAGACCGGGACTACTTTGTGTCTTTAGGTAACTAAATCTGAACAAACAAAAATAACATGTGGAGTTCCACAAGGCTCTAGTTTTGGGCCACTGCTGTTTAACAGCTACAAAATCCTATTTGCTCAAATTATGAAATACAACTAAATAAGCTACCATAGTTATGCCGATGACACACAAATACGCATAACATCTCACAAGGAGTTGAAAGTACGATCCAAACTCCGATCAAAGGCATTGATCAAGTTAATGACTGGATGATCCAGAACTCCCTTCAGTTAAATGAATATGATAGTGTTTGGAGTCGAGAAGCAAGGCCCGATTATCCAATGGGCATTAAGGGCACAGGCCCAGGGGCCCACGCTCACTTGGGCAAACACACATAGGGCAAACACCAGCAGTTTAGACATGAAAAGAAATGTACATAAAAGCCAGATAGTTACACCACAGTGTCTAGTGTATTGCTATTGGTACCACCGGCTGAGAGATGTTAGAAATGTCATTCTACAATTTTCACAATGTTGTGGTGGGGAAGGGGGCCCCTGAAACACTCTGGGCCCAGGGGCCTGTGCACTTTTAATCCAACCCTGCCGAGAAGGACAGATCAGTGACTAAGCTAGAAATCTTGGTGTAGTCCTGGACCCAGACCCGAATTTCAGCATCACACTGAGACACTTGTGAAGTTGGGTTTTATCACTGAAAGAACATATCAAGGATTAAAGGACTGGTGTGTCAGTGGGACTGAGAAAAACTTGTCCGTGCATTTATCTTTAGCAGACCAGAAAACTGTAACGCTGTCCTTACAGGTCTCCCCAATAAGTCCATCAGACAGCTGCAGTTATTCCAGAACGCTGCTGCTCGAGTCCTCACTAAGACCAAGAGGTGATCATAAAACTCCAGTCCTCAAATCTTCACACTGACTCCATAAATCCCACTGTTGGTAAAGCACTGAATGCTTTAGGACTTAGGTACATTTAGGATCTTCTGGTTTGTTATGAACCAACCAGATCCCTCAGGTCATCAGGGTCAAACCTACTTCTGTTCCCAGAGTCGGATCTAAACATGCGTCAGCGTTCACTGTTTATGCTTCTCACGTGTGGAACAAACTTGTCTATTTGCCACCTTTTTATCAAAGTAATTTACTTTCTCACACTGTAACTTTTATTTCACGCGTTTTATCTACTTCATTTACATTTTTTTCTCTGTAATGCTTTTAACGTTTTGTTTTGCAAAACTCTTGGAACTGTCACGTACATAAAATGTGCTATACAAGTAAACATGCCCAACATGCTTCTTTTGAACAGTTGCAGGACCAAAGACGCCAAACTGAAACGAACCATCTCAATTTCCAACCCCAACCCAACTAAAAAGGAAAACAAAAACAAAGCAAGCATGCTGAACTGAAATAAAACCCACTGGCACACGCTGCAATGAAAAATTAAATTCCCATGGAAATTATGTTAATTTATATGCATGGCCTAAATTTGTTGCCTGTTGCTAAGGAGTTTTAATGGTGGCTGGCCAATTACTGGCCAGATTCTGGTTGCCCTAAGGTGGAATGTTAATTAAGGTCGTGGAGGGTCACGTTGTCTCCAAGGGATAGTCTCTTTGGGAGGACGCCAGTCACATTCCTGCTGCTTTAAAAGCTCCCACCGCTCAGTAAGTGTTTGTGTTGTTTTTTCTTTCTTTTTCTGGCTCTAAGACAAGAAAACTGCCTGGTATAATGCAGGTAAGCAGGCATTAACACTCAGCTACTTAAAGAGGAGGATTTTAAAGGCGGACAGAGATACCATGAACAAATATAACACATGCTGCTTCTCAGACCAGCTGAGGACATGAATCAGAACACCTTCAACAATTGTAATTGCTGCAAGGACGACACTATGCACCCTCTTTATCAAGGTAGAAATAAAGGCTGGAGAAAGAACTTTTCGGTTAATTAGTCCAAAGCACATGAAAAAAAAATCAATATTGTAGTTTCTATTCATCTCGAGGGTTTCCTTTGAACTCAGCTTGTCTCGTGCGCTTGTTTACAATAAGTCTGACTGTGGCACTTTGCCACATAATGACCTTGCTTTGCTGTATTGAACTTGTGAACCTGTCACACCTGCTCTCCCTCAATTTCCTGAATGGCCTCTTCTCTGGGTCTGCCGTAATAGAAGGTGATTGTGAGAGAGCGCCTATCAACCCTCCGTGAGGGTGACATCCTTCACCGCGAGTGCTTCTGTAAAGAGAGGGATGTATTTTGCTAACGATGGCCTGTCAGCCCTTCTCGCCTTGTCCCAGAGCCTGGAAAGGTGACATCAGCCGGTTGTGGTGACACACAGCTACGAGTTCATAGTGCAGGAAACTACAGATGTCTTCACTGTATGGTACCGCATAGGAGAAAAGCTCAATTCTTCCTGAGATCCACAGGGATCCAAGGCTGTGTGCACAGCAATACTCTCACAAACACAAATGTATAGTGCTTCCTCTGGATTCTGAAATTATCTAAAAACAATACCAGCTTTTTTTTTTTTTTTTTTCTACACCAGCTTTACGATAGACACAGTCTCTATATCCTGATCCATCTCAGGGCAGCAGAAAAGAACAGAAAGTTATGCACACGATTCCTCAGCAACTCAATAATACATTAATTGAATGAATGAATGAATGAATGAATGGATATCCCGTTGGTAGAAGTCTTTTCTTAAAGTTCACCACTGCCACACAGCTTTTTCTAAAACAGAAAAAATAGGAAACAGCAATAAAACACAAATAATAAACTTCTTTACAAATACAGCATAACAAAAAAACATTGATGATTTAGAAAACATAAAAACTAAAAGAAAGTATGAGACAAAAAAAAACCCAATAAAAAAAACGGTCTTGTTTTCATGTTTCTTGGTTTGTTTTAGTTGTTTTATTTTAAGAATATTTTCTTAGTAAAAAAATTGAAAAGATGTATTTATTTATGATCACTTAATTTATATAAGTTCACTTTAGTTTTGTATTTTGCTTTTCTTTTCCTAATCAGGTGCCTGATTAGAAACTATTGATTTGCTCTCATTATTTCTTTACTGGAAAATACTTATCAACATGTTGAATTCTGGGTGATTGTTGCAGACTGTATTTATACAAAAAAAACATACCAAACATATTTTTCTGTTAAAACAATTAGTTAACGAGCCTATATATGCTTCAGGTGACTTAACAGGCTTTTGTCGGAGCGGCACGTGATGGGAAGTGATCTAATAGAGCGAAACAGGACATAAAATTGGACTAACTTGATGAGAGGCCTGAGGTGACTTGTGCGTAATCTGAAAGATGGATAATCCAAATCCTTGGAAAGATTATGAGTCTGCACTCAGACGAGGTGAATGTTGATAGAAAAAAAGTGATCAGATCAGCAGGTCAGAACTGGATCAGTGCCTGTTGATGCACGTCAGCAGCTCAAACAAGCATGGCGTCCTCCTCCTTTTTCTGGCAAGCTATTTCAGGAGCTACTTTTTTAGACCTGAGATGTGCTGAAGGAGCTGCCGTAGTCAGTGGATACAAAGATATACTACACTGTGTGTCTGCTCAAGACGCTATCACCTGCTCCACCACCTGTAATTGCTTTGTCCTCAGGCAAACTTGAGGTCTTGACAGCTCAGACCTGGCAACCTCGTCGCTCCAACAACCAAATTTAATGAAACAGCCACATTATAGCAGACAGGAGACCATGCATCTGCTGTGTGTTTATCCAGGAGTGTGTGTGGCACTTAGCAGTTCTCTACTAGTGGCACACGATGTTTTTCTTTTCTTTTTAAGATCCACTGTGTCATGCTGTAACTATCGGCAACTGCAAAGGTTTCTCTTGGATTTCATCATATATTCATCTTCAATTTCATTAATTGGAAAATGCAAAAGGAGGACAATGATATGCGACGAAGGGAAAGAATAAGAAAGGATGACTAACTCCCAGCAATAAAAGTCTCTGGAAGAACTGTGGCTTGCCATTATCACATCATTATCATCACCTCTGTCATCCTTATGGTGCCTGTAATCACTGGTTTTCTTTTGTCAGCTATCCCACTACCACCATCAGAGATTTCTCTCTGCCGGATCCTGTTGTCTCTATCTGACACATTTGAGCTTACCTGCATCTCCATCAAACCCAGATTCAGCAAATTTGCACAGAAGGCAATAAAAGCAATGCAACCCCCCTGAATTCCCTTCAGTTTGAAAAAAAAAAAAAAAAAAACAGGGGCTGTATTTCAGCTAAACTCATCAATATGCAAAACATCAGAGCATTGCTTGCCACAAGAATATTCCCTCCGCTGCACGCTCCGCAAATGTGCAGAAACATCATCAGATTTTTTTTTTTCTTTTAAACAAGAATGATGAAAAACGCTGGGACTCAAAGCAGCAAATTCTGCTGTGTGATTCTGATGCCAGGCAACTGTCAAACCAAAAAAATTAAAAAAAAAAAAAGAAGAGGGAAAGACTCCGGGGCTGAAATCAATGCTCTACCTTTTATTTGGGAAAAAGTGAACAAACTCCCAACACTGGATTGGATTTCAAAGAACAGAGCCTTGAGCTTTCCAGTTGCGAAGCATGTGTAGTGTGGGAGAGAGGCATAATCATTATGACCTACAGTAGGGCAGATGTAGGTTAAGGTAGTCGTTCTCGCTCTGCCTGCAGTGCTCACTCTGCCTTTCTCTTCTTCAAGTCTGTTCCCTGGGCTGTCATTCCTGGGTTGTTAAATCCCTGCTCCTTTAATCTCCTTACTCAGCTACATCCTCTTTAAAGATTCAGAACCACAGGAGAGACGTGGTATGCGTCAACTGGGGACTTGTGCCGAGCGAGGCGGGGCGGGACATGTGGAGTGGGGGTATTTAAATTAGGACTTGAGAGATGAGAAGTTGGACTGGCTCTGAGAAAATAAATTGTTTGGGGTAAAACATTAGTTTGAGACAGGAAACCCCAAACTCCTGAGTTTAAAGAGCAAAAAGGAGGTGGCTGTTTAATTACAAAAATCCCTTGATACTCTTAAAGGAGACTACAGAGGCTGTTTTTCAGTGTCTTGAAAGTGGTTTTCACTGTGGTTATTGTGGTTTAGGTGCAAGATCTCTACTCTAAAGCCATAAAGTAGTGCCAATTGTGCATAATTGGGTGTTTGCTTCCTTGCAATGTAATTCACTTTGACACACAATTCAGTCTACTCGATTCCTTCTCTGATAAGAAAGCGGCTTCAGTGCAGAAAACAAGCATGAGAGGAGATAAGAACCAACCATCAATCTGCACATCTGCGTCATGTATGAATCCCAAACGCGCCCCCTCCACCCCTCCTTACAGTCAGAGCTGTTGCCATATCGATACCATCAAACCACTCCAATTCTCCCCCACAAAGCACTATTGTGAGACAGTACCAATCAATCATCCGCATGGTGTAACACACAGCGGCAACACTTCAATAATGGTGCATCACCTGAGTCTCCGAAATGACAGTAATCCATTCAGAAATGGATCACAGCTGGAGGAGGCGCCTCTACTGTAGATTTCTGGGTCATCTTTTAAGTGTGTGTGTCTTTGAAGCTCAGCAGCATGGGGTCGAATAACTCAAATAACAAATTAATGAGTCAACCAAAGTGTGTGATCTGGAAATATTGTTGATCAGGGCGAGCCTGGACTAAATCCAAGAAGCTTTTACTGTCACTGCATTGGTGTGGGACGTTCTTTAAAACAGTTAAAGCAGCATTCATGGCAGCTTTTTCACAGTTAAACTAAAAACACAAATTATTTCAACCAATAAGCAACCAGCTCCTTGTAAACACTCCATCTGTAAAGCAAGCGTTCATATTTAAACTGTGATTAATGGGTTAGCAGTACCTGTTTCCCAGAAGTAGACAGACTTCCCATCATCTGTCTGTGAATGAGCCTCCCAGAAACCACACAACAGCAGCAATGTCACCAAAAGGTACCAGCTCTCCTCTGTCCTTTTTTGGAAGGTCCGTCCCGCACCCCTCCACCCCAGCCCCATGGTCCTCCACAGGAGAAAAGTAAATCCACTCAGCTCGGAAGGTCGGACAAAGCAGCGATGATAAAAAAAAAGAAAAAAAAAAAGAAAAAAAAAAAAAGAAGAAGAACAAAAAAAACAACCAAGTCCGAGAGGCGAGGAGGAAGTAAAGCGTGCTTCAGGTTGGGATGAAGAGAGGGGAGGTTTGGGAGAGGGGGAAATAATGGTGAGGTGTGTGTGAAAGGTGGTCCTGCAGAAGTTGAGGTCCAGAACTTGTGTTCTTGTAAAGGACAGAAAGAGTAATTCGCCTCCTGTTTGTTTGTTTTGTTCCCAACTTGGCAGGATGGTCCCAGAGGGAGGCGGTCAGTGATGGGGACTGAGCTGCAGATGGATGGTACAGCCGTCCTCCTCCATCGTATCCGCTCCCACTGTTTCCGTGGCTGCCTCTGTCCTCTGGCTGCGGAGCAGTGACAGTGGGCGAGTGTCTGCAGTGTTGTTCTCCTCCCTCCCTCCCTCTCTCTCTCTCTCTCTCTCTCTCTCTCTTCTCTCACT
This sequence comes from Telmatherina bonti, assembly GCF_933228915.1. Lineage (NCBI taxonomy): Eukaryota > Metazoa > Chordata > Actinopteri > Atheriniformes > Telmatherinidae > Telmatherina > Telmatherina bonti. The sequence goes on from NC_136623.1 coordinate 10,527,205, forward strand.
CTCTCTCCTCCTCTCCAACTCGCTCACTCATTTGCTTCCCTACTCCTGCCTTTTATATTTCCCTCTCCTTCTCTCATCTTCTCTTCTCTCTCCCTCTCACTTCCCCCTTTGTTTTGCTCACTCTGCATCTCCAACATGTTCACTTCTTACTTTCTCTCCTTCTCTTTCTCCTCTCTCAAAGGGCATGGATACTCCCACTCCTCCTCCTCCTTTCCCACTCGTCCTCCACGTGCACTATCCTGAGGTCTGGAGACCAGCAGGGCTCACAGTGCTTTAAGGAGCTCCCATAAGCACAGCTCCCGGGATCAGAGAGACAGAAAGACGAGCAGGGCTTAATGCAGAGCGAGGGAAAGTGTAGGGAGGGAGGAAGGGGGTAGCTAGGAGGAGCGAAACACTAAAGCAGCGAGGGAGACAACGCAGGCACGATGGAGAGGGGGTTGTTGTGCTCGTGCAGAGAGGGGGGTGAAAGGGAAATGATGGAACGAAGGTGGTAATAAGGAACTGTACCCATCCCAGAACTAAAAGTTAGGAGCCAACATGTAAACAACATGCTGGCTGCTGATCTGTCTGACTGCAGAAATGAGCAGAATTGGAGGCTGAAGAGATGTTTCTTATTCATTTTGTTTCTTCAAGTGTTTGTGCAGAAAAAAAAAAACAACCTACAAATATGGAACATGCATGACAGAGTCCTAAATACCCCTCATTACCTAAACCCTGAAACCCGAGGCGAAGCTCCGTAGGTGGAGCTGCTATTAGAGAACACGCTGCACAGTTTCAGTCATACTGCCTTAAAAATGTCGACTTTTATTTATACTTTTCTGCTTCTTGGCAAAAAAGTCTTTTCCTTCAACATGAGCCGGTCTTTCACTGCTGATTGCAAATTGTTTCAGCTTTGATTTTCAGAGTTGTGATGGTTAGCACTGCAGCCTCCCAGCAAGAGGGTTGCTGGTTCACGCCTTGGCTGCGGGGGGGCTTTCTGTGTGAAATATGTATGTCCTCCCTGTGTATGTGTGGGTACACTGGCTTAACTAGTCGCTAAATTCTTCCTGGGGGTGAATGTGAGTGCTATTGTCTCTCAGTGTTGGCCCTGTGATGAACTGGCAACCTGTCCAGGTTGTACCCCGCCTCTCGCCTGCTAACTGCTGGGACGCTCCAGCTTCCCTGCAACCCTTAATTGGACTAAGATGTACAGAAAATTAATCGATTTTTGGTAAACGGATGATCCTCGGATTCGTTCATCGGATGATGAACAAATTTGCATAAAATCAGTCGGGATTGAGGTGAAATTTAAGATGCATTTGGAAACCTTCATGATGCTTTTGTTGCATTTCAGCCTCAAAAGGAACCACAAATGCTCAAAGGGTTACATTTTCTAAGTGGCTGTACTGATGGGAATAACAGTCTTCTAATTTTTGGCATTTTTCTTTTATTTATTTATTGATTTTTTGTTTTTTACCATAAAGAATAATCTAAGGCTCCATTTACACTATTGATCAGGATTGATTCTCGGCCCACATGTGACTCATATCAGACTTTTAATGACAATCTGGGTCGCACGAATCTTTTTCTTTTTTTTTGTGTCTTGTCCAGCATTTAAGCAAGCAGAATGATGGTCTGGATGTTGTTCTGCTGAGCAAATTTACTTTGCCAAGGGGAGCTTTACTGGTATAATCATCCCCTTGATTTTATGGATTCTTATTTAATTTTTCTATTTATTCTGCGTAATTGTTTGTAATACAGAGTTTGTACTGCTGGACCAGACCGGAGAGGATAAAAGACAGACAGAAAAACAATGGGAAAGAAAAAGAAGAGAAAACACCTCATAGAAAGAGAAAAAGTGAAAAAGAAAGAAAAAACAGACATATGCATCTACATATGCGCACATACACCCATACGAATTTGCCTATATAAACACATGTACATACACATATACACAAACAAGCCAACCTTGGATTAATATTTCCCCTGCGGAGGACTAAACTTTCGAGTGTCAGAAGCACCAAAAACTATCAGGTTAAATATAAATGAGAGACAAAGAAAACTAGCTGGTGTTAGTAAATAAACCTGTGGGCGACTCATGTGCCACAAGCAGAACATACAGAGTGGAACGTGTTCAGAGAAGAGTGATCGTGCCAATGTGACCCCGCCCACACAAAGGCAAGAGGAAGGCCAGGAGAACCCCGAGACCTGGGAGGCTGGAGCCATCTCCAGGCACATTCCCCAACCGCCCCAGTCTGGGTCTGTGGGTTGCACAAATCTGACCCAGACCACTGTCATTTGTGGTCAGTGAATCAGGTAAATGTCCGATCTGTATGGCAGTAAATCTGTTCCACCAGATTTTGAATTTTATAAGCCTTTGAATTTCAAGCAACAAAATTTTATGCAGTGAATTAACATGTCTGAATTTTAGTCATCTGAATTAAATGCATCAATTTTCTAATTGTTTATTTCAACTACTATGTTTTCAGAGTTTTAAAATTCATGACTCAAAATTCAAAGATAAAAAAATTCAAAGGAAAAAATTTAGACTGCCAAAATTCAACAGGCAAAAATTCACTGTCAGAAAATCTGTTTGAACATCTGGGCCACTGGGAAAACAGGTCAAATCAGGACAACATTGAACTGGTATTAAGCCAATCGCATCATGCTCCATCAGTCCCCTTACTCGGATGCTTTAAGTCAGCGGGAGAGTGCTCCAATGAGAGTGATGACACTCCCACAGACTTCTATAGAAAGGTGGAATGCAGAAGTCATGTGGTTCATGGAGCTGCCAATAGTTTCAAACACCAACATTTCCACCATTGACAGTCATTCATTTTCAGTGTTTGGAAGCATTTTCTCTGGTAAGTGGCTGAAATGATGACAGTTTTTGGCATTGTGAAGCATTAGCTGAATATTCTGCAACAAATCAAGTAAAAAAATAACACGTACAGTGTCATTCCGATTGTTTTGGGGTGGATGTTGTTTCTGCGCTTGCTTGAACGACGTTAGGGTTACGTGACTTACAGAAAAACCGAGCGGGACTGTGGCAGATACAAATATTTTGTTGATAATTAAAAAATTCATAATAATGGCAAGAAAACCCCCACCGTTTCCAGACTAGTAGGCACTACGCATGTCAAAAACTCTACAATCATATTAAACCTGTTATGTACAGATACAACTGATAGATCACTTTACGAGCTTCCATGTAAACATGTCGGCTCGAATCTCCAATCAGACTGATTCTAGTCGGATAGATGGAACATTTGTCCATGTGAACGAAGCTACGAAATGAATGGAGTTGATGCTAGCTCAAACCTAGATGCAGCTAATGTAAGCTCCGCTAACAAAGCGCAACAGTGTCACTGATGGTAGAAAATAAATGAACAAAGATTAAAGACATTTTGATCATCAAACAGGAGAATTTGTGCTATTTCTCAATTAGAAAATTCCCACTTTGTAATCGATGCTCTGCTTTGGGCTTAGTTTCAACCCGGCATGGAAAATATGCAAATATTGAAGTAGAAATTTAGGCCATAAACAGTTACAAAAAATGTTTGTTGAGCTCACAAAATACACAAAAGGTACTTTTTTTTTTAATCAAACCTAGTGTTTATGGCCATTTATTGTCATAGTGTAACATTTTCTATTAACCTTCAATTTCTTCATTCTTAATTCACTTAATTAATTTCTCAATTCAACTTCAATAAAATAAATTATTATATAGAAAATGATATCAAAATTGGATGACCTCTCAAGGTGGAACCGCCTGCCCATATCACTTATGGGGAGGGTTTCCACTGTTAAAATGATGGTTTTACCAAAAGTTAATTACCTTTTCTCAATGGTTCCCATCAGACCATCCTCCACTTGGTTTAAATCACTAGACTCCCACATATCCAGATTTCTCTGGAAAAACAAGCCATCCCGCATTAGTCTAAAAACTTTACAACAGACCAAAGACAGAGGTGGGTTGGACCTGCCAAATTTTAATCAATATTTCTTATGTAATAGGCTGCAATGCATCTCCAAGTGGCTTAATCCAAGTTCTTTGGATGAGCCATGGCTGGATGTTGAGCAAGCATTGTGTGAGGATTTAGTCATCTCTGATTTACCATTCATCAGCTCAACTATCAAGTCATATAAGTGTTTTAAAAGCATTAACATCAGCTCCAGTTTAACGGCTTGGTGGGAATTCCTGAAAGTAACCAAGTCTGCGCTTATTCCATGTAAGCTCACACCCATCTGGAACAATCCTGACTTCCTGCAAAACAAAAAGATGATAAACTTCCCTCGGTGGAAGAATAAAGGAGTAAAGCAGTTAGAACATATAGTAGAAAATGGAAACTTTCTGCCATTTGATGAAATTTCTTCACGGTATGAATTCAGCAGCACCAAATTCTTAGAATACCACCAACTTAAATCTATTATAAGTAAGAAATACACCACTGATCAACTAAACTTACAGTTACCTATAAGGGTTGCAGAATTCCTAAATCTTAAGGCCCCGAAGCTACTATCCAAAATATACAGATTACTATTGAAGCTAGAAGATTCCATCTCTCTCCCAACTTCTAAATGGGAAGCAGACTTATCCAGCAACTTCAATCAAAATGAATGGTCACAAATCTGCTCAAACACATTCAAAATGACTAAGAATTCAAACATGCAATTAATACAATTCAAAATTCTACACAGAACTCATTATACGGGACACAGGATGTTCAAGATGGGTCTGTTACACTCACATATCTGTTCACACTGTACTGACAACATGATTGACAGCTACTACCATGCCTTATGGTCTTGTCCACCTGTCCAGAGATTCTGGCTCCAGGTATGTAAAGATCTGTCAGACTGGTTTAAATGTAATATCCCTGCAAACCCCAAATTGTGCCTATTGAGTCACTTAGGTGAAAATAACATGGGGTTTAATTTAGCAAAACCAATCCTCAGCAGCCTGTGCATCGCGAAGAAAACTATCCTTGTGAACTGGAAAAGCAAACAGAATCTGTGTATCCAGCAGTTTAGAAATCTGTTATTAGATTACATCAGCATGGAAATGATGTCTGCCTCCTCAAAGGATCAGTCAGTTGAATTTCACTCTCTCTGGTCTCCTGTGATCAGCTCCATCACTTAGTGTAGGGGGGAGAGTGTGACCTCATCCTGCTCGGGGCTGGGGACTGGCTGGGTGGCTCAGGTGGCTATGGGTCTGGGGTGGACCCCTGGATGGGGATCTTGGCTGCTTCATTACTGGGGGGGCTAGGTTTCCAGACCTGGCGGGAGGCCTTGGGTTGATCAATGGTTGGAGTTGCCTTTTGGCGGTGGGGCGAGGTCGCTGGCAGGGGCTGGATCGGCGGGTATTGGCTCCGTGACGGGTGGCCGTGCCGCTGTGGGGTGGGCGGGGTGCGGGTCCTGGGCTCCGGTGCCCGGGGCTTTCCCCTGCTTCTCGGGGATGGGGGGTCGGCCCTGCCGTGGGGGGGTTGGGCTGACCTGGACCTGCCGCTGCAGTGGGGGCGGGTCCGTGCCCTGGTGCCCGGCAGAGGGACCCGGGCCCAAGATAGTTGAGGGTGGGGGGTGCCTGTGTATATATGGGGTGTGTATGGAGGAGTGTAGTGGTACATGAATGTATGGGGGGTAGGGGTGCGTGTATGTGGGAGTGTGTTGAGGCATGTATGTGTGGGGGTGTATGTATGAGGGAGTGCGGTGGTGTATATGCGGGGTGTATATAGAGGATTGTAGTGGTACATGAAGGTATAGGGGGTGAGGGGTGTGTGTATGCGGGAGTGTGTGAGGGGTGTTGGGGTGGAGGTTTAGGGGACTGTGATAGTACATGAGTGTGTGGGGTGTAGGAAGTGTGTGGTGGTTTATATGTGGGGGGTTTATAGGGAGTGTAGTGGAGCATGAGTTTGTGGGGGGTAGGGTTGTGTGTAAGGGGGAGTGTGTTAGGGCATGTAGGTGTGGGGGTGGAGGTTTTGGGGAGTGTGATAGTACATGATTGTGTGGGGGGTTGGGGGTGTGGATGAGGGAGTGGGTGGTGTGTGTGTGTGTGTGTGTGTGTGTGTGTGTGTGGGAAGGGGTAAGGGCTTGTGTGTGGATAATCTGGTGTTAAATGCATGGGAGATATGGGTGTGTATATAGAGGAGTATTGAGATGCATGTGTATGGGGGGTAGTGGCCCGTGTGTAGGGGGGAGTGGGGGGGTGCATGTGTATGTAGGTGTATAGGGGGGTGAAGGGTCATGATTATGAAGGGGGTAGGACTTCAGTGAGAGAAGTGGGGAGTTGTGGTGGTTTGTTCTAGGGTAGGTAGAATGAGAAGGGGTGTTTTGTGATGGGCAGGGAGGTGAGTGGGATGTAGGGTTTTGGAGGTGGACTAAACTTTTGGCCGTGTATCTGTTAGAATGGGTGTGTATGTGTATAGATGTATGTGTGGGTCTGTAGGTGTGTGTGTCTGTGTGTAGATGTGTGTGTATACCAGGCTGATGGTGAGGGGGTGTGAATGTGTTGGTGTGTAAAGGAGAAGGGAATGCAACGTGTCTCTGGGTGGGGGCGTCTCCTAGGGGTGTGGGGGCGGTGGGCCCTTGGTCTGTCTCTCCTTCTCCCGCCCCTCCTCTTCTTTGCCCCCCCCCCCCCACTTTTGCATGTGGTTCGTTGGTTCCTTCTGGGGCCGGTGGCGGCTCCTTTATTGGGGTTGCTGAGAGCCCTGGTTGTTGGGGCAGCTGCCCTTGGCCTGTCCTGGCCTTCGGGGGCCCCGGGAATGGGGGACGTGCCTCGTGCCGCAGGTGGCTCATCTTCTTGAGGGAGGCACGCTTCCCTCGGGACCTAAATCCCCGGACCCCCCTCCTTCCCTTCTTCCACCACATACAGGCAGGGCGTTGGGAGGTGGACACGTTGATCTGGATGGTGAGAGAGGCCATCAAGGTGGTTTCGATCGCCGCACCCAGCATCGGTTCACCTCCCAGTTTTAATTACACTTAGTCAACATAACACAAAAAACACACACTGACAACACATGGACATATTTTGGGGGGCGGGCCATGCAGTGTGCGGTGGGCGGGGCTGCTTTGGTGGTCCCGCTCCCAACATGATGTGGTTACTTCTTCCCAATTTTAATTGCAAACAACACACACTTCACAGTCATTCATAAGCTGGGAGGGAGGGGGTGACAATGGGGTCCTGCCACGCCCCTATTTCTGGGGCTGTGCCGGAGGAGTTTGGGCGGGGGTGTGGTGCTGTTCAGGGGGCCTGGGTCTGGGCTGGCCTGGCGGGGGTGGGACTGCTGCTGGCCCTGGGTGGTGCTGGATCGGCTGCATGTGTGGAGTGGTGGGGGGGCATTGACAGGGGTGGGGGGTAGTTGTGGGGCCCTGATCGGGGCCCTCCTATCCCCTGCTCCCCCGGGGGTATCTCACAGGGGACACGTTGGGAAAGAAAGGTGAGGGCGTGCATGAGCCAATGGATGAAGTGGTGACTGAATGTTAGGGTAGAGGGGGGGTGGGGGGATCAGGGTGAAAGAATTTAGGAACGTGGATGGCCGCTGGGATAGGAGGAAGGGAGGGTGTATGCAGATGGGTGGGGGTGCGTATGTGGGGTTATGTTGGTGGTACAGGGAAGTGATGGGGTGGGTGTACAATGAGGACTGTGAATGTGGATAGAGGGGTGTAGGGAGGTATGTGTGTGTGTAGAGTGGGGTATGCATGTATGGAAGAATGGGTGATTATAGAGGGAGCAGGGATGTGTGTGTGAGGGGGTGTGTGTGTATAAAGAACGGGGGTAGGAGAGTGTGAGTTTGAGCGTGTGTAAGAGAATGGGTGTATAGGGTGTGTTTAAGGAGGAAGTGTGGATGCGTGTGGGTGTGGGTGGGGGTAGGTAGGTGGGTGGGTGCATGTGTGTGTGTGTGTGTGCACATGTGTGTGCGTGTGTGTGTGTGTGTGTGTGTGTGCACATGTGTGTTTGTGTGCGTGGGTGCGTGGAGGGTCTTGGTGCTCGGGGAGCGCTGCTGGTGCGCTGGGGTGCGGCCTGGCTGCCGCTCGGTGGCGGTCTGGGGATCCCGGCCCTCCGTCGGTGTGGGCTGGGCCCTCTGCCTGCGGGGGTGGGGGGTTGCTTCCGGGCTCTTGGGGCCGTGGGGCCCGCGCTCTGTCTGCCCTGGGTGGCCGGTGCCCGGCGGGGCCGGTCCTCGCTGGTCCGGGCCTGCTGGGGCCTGTTCCCCCTGACTGCGGGGGACTCTGGCTGGGACCCCCCTCTGCCGCCTCCTGGGTCGGTGCATGGCTGGCTCCGGGGTGGGGCGGTTGGGGTCTGCGCCTGAGGGTGGCTGCCGATGGCCCGGGTCTCGGGGGTACTCCTGGCGTGCCTCTTGCCTTTGTGTGGGAGGGGTCACACTGGCATGATCACCTTTTCCGGAACACGTTCCACTCTGCATGTTCTGCATGTGACACAGTCACCGAGTCGTCACGCAGTTTTATTCACTAACAGCAGCTAGTTTTCTCATTTCTGTTTGTTTCTCATTTATATTTAACTTTTTAGATTCATAGTTTAGTTACTATGATCTAAAGTTGGCTTGTATGTGTATGTATATGTGTTAATACTGGCAAGTGCGTATATGTTTGTACGTATGTATGTGTGTGTATATGTGTGTGCATAGAGGTGTGTGTGTATATGTATGTATGTGTATATGTATATGTGTACATATGTATATATATGTATATATATATATATATATATATATATATATATATATATTATGTGTGTATACGTGTGTGTATATGTATGCGTGTGTATGTGTGTGTATATGTATGTGTGTATGTATACATCTGTAGGTTGTTTTCTTTCTTTTTGTTTTTGGGTTATTTTTTAGTTGTTTTTTTCTCTCCCTTTTCTCTCCCTTTATCTCTTTACCTTTTCTTATGAGGTGTTTCTTCTCCTTTCTCTTTCTGTCTTTTGTCTGTCCTCTCTGGTCCAGCAGTACAAACTCTACAATTCAAACAACAATACAAAATAAACATAGAAATAAAATAAAAATTCAGAAAGTCAAGGGGATCATTATATCTATAAAGCTTCCCTTGGCAGAGAAAATTTGCTCAGCAGAACACAGCATCCAGACCATCATTCTGCTTGCCTAAATGCTGGACAAGACAAAAAAAAAAAAAGAAAAAAGAAAATTATATCAAAATCCCCGGGGTATTTAAAACACAAACAGCTAAGCTTCCAGGTGTTTTGAATCAGCTGAGCTCAAACATTCATTACGTTCCCGCTGATGCAACATGGGATGCTATTCCCTTCATTTCTGAAAAGGTGAGCAAAAAAGGAAGAAATGTGGTAATTAGTGGCACCAACCATCACTGAGTCAGTCTGTGAGGTTAGTAGGAAGACAAGAGTGCCATCATGAGGAACTTCCTCAACAAAAAGTTGATTCTGAGTGGCAGGACTGTGCCAAAACCCTCGTACAAGCTGTTTGGCCGATTGTTTCTTGAAAGTCCTCGTTGCGCTCATCTCTTCTGCACCTCAGACCTAAATGAACCCAATTATGATGTTTTATTTAAAGTGGAACTATTATGTACATTTCAGGCTAATTTATTTTTATTTCTGAGTCCAGAAGGGCTGGGATTGATCGAGTTATTGTTGCAAATTGCTTTATTTACTTCAGACCGACCCTCTCCGTAGGCTGTCAGATGAGCCTGTGGGCAAAACGAGTGGATTGAGACTCTTCCACATTAAGCCCCGCCTCCCGCCACTGCACTACATCGGGAGCGCGCACCGCACCTGCTTTCGCCGTCATTGTAACATCTCATAAACAGAAGGATTAGGCTCATATGAACTCAATAAAAAAAAAAAAACTACAACGTCAACACATAGCATACAGCCCTACATGTTGGAACCTGAATCAGACCCTGAAAACAAAGTGGAAAACAGCAACCCACAGCAACGAATGCAGCAGGATGTCTCTCTTTGGTAAACTCACCAGCCATCGTTGGAAATAACTTTATCCCACGTTTTCCACCCGCCTGATGTATTTGTACATGCCCTTGTTAACCAGTAGAAGGTAACCAATCACCGAACCTTATCCCCCGGGACGTCACAAGGATTTCCAAGTAGAAAAAAACTCTCTAAAACTACGAGTTTTTTGTCGCCATGGAAACTGAATGGAGAGAGTGTTGGAACTTAAACTCAAACTCAAACATGCGTTTAGGTGATAAAAAACAGGGTCCTTCACATGTCTGATGAGGATTCAACACTGTAACACTGCAGAAAGCTCAGAAAACTCCAAATACCATCATAGCACCCCTTTAAGATAAAGGTTGTCCAGATTTGTGAACATTAGGGAATAACAAACACTTGGTTTACTGTGGAGAATTTAAAGCTACAGAATGTGGCCATCTTTCACTTTCAGGAAAATACGAAGCGACAAGACCTAGTAGGATTCTGACTGATGAGTTTTTAAAAGGTTTGCATTACATAGATATTACGGCTGTTATGGTCTGATGTATGAATGCATTTGCTTTTTTTAATTTTTTTCTATCTTCCCACACTTCAGTGGTCAGGTTTTACTCTTGCCGGTCAACCATACAGTCTCAGTGAGAAGCTTTCCGGTCATTCCTGCTCTTTTGTTTTCTTATGTGTGCTCTCAGCCAGTGTTTTGGGAATTTTACTTTCAGCTTAAATGTTGCTGTGGCCAAATATAGAAACACTGTGTGCATTTTACATCATACCTTCCACACAAACTGGTATTTATAAAGGAAGAACGCAAGGATTAGCTCACATCAGAGCAGGAGTAGCCATGCGCTAACTGTAATTTAACTCTGATTGCAAGTAGATAAGAGATGAAAGAGAGCTCACTCTTCACTCTGAAAGTGATTCTTTGTATTTTTTACATGCATTTGTTTTATTGTGGGAGTTATAAATAACTGCAGCCCTGGCTCTTGCATTGTGGGATAGCATTGCAAATGCAACTTTACAAGCAAAAAAGTATTTGGACATCCATTTACTGGTGACAGGTGGCGAGATTCTCCTTCAACTGCATCAGGAACCAGGTTTGCAGTTGATGCTATTTTTGTGCGAGACAATGTAAATCTTTCGTGGTGCTTTGTTGTTCACTTGCAGATGTGATCCCTCAGTATCTCACTGATGTGTCTCAGTTTGACCTTTGAGAAAACGGTGCTTTATCTTTGCACTGGCTTCTGCTGTCATCTCTGTTACATTGTGCTGCTAACAAGGTTTTTATGTGCAAACACTCACTTAAGTGGCCATCTACTAAAGATGGATGCTGAATCAAACTTGTGAATGAGCACGAATTTCATGATCACGAAGATCTGTAAATGAGAATTATACCCACGTGCTGCTTTATAAATCAGGTGAATGTAGTTCAATTTCTGCTATTGTGTTCAATGTTTTGTAAATGAAACTAAAATTTTATGCATCTGAATTTATGCATTTTTGATTAATTATTTTTCTTAAACGACTGATAGCCGTTGTTCCTCATTGGAATCAAATCTGGGCTCTGAACATAATGATAAATAAACAAATAATAAATAAACACAAATACATCAGCGTTTGTGACTTCCTGCCACAGAGCCGACCGTTAATAATGTGATATATCGAATGAATAATCCTGCAACCATCCTCTAAATGTAAAGCTGGAAAACTGTCAGAAACTTAATAAATAAATAGAGTGGACTTTGATAGATTATGTTAACAGCTCTAATAAATGCCAAAAAACTGATTCTCTCACTGAGCGAGGGCCAAATTCAGATGTTTTACTATAGCACCAATAAAACATTTGTTTCTGGATATTTGATGATAAAAACTGTAAATCTAAGACCTGAAAAATATCAGACACTTCATAAATAAAGCTGTGTTTCAGTGTGACAAAGCACCTATATGCCTAAATTCAGCTTCTCTCCCAAAATAATGTTAAATTTGGATTTTAATATGACAAAAGTACAAACTTTATTGTTTATGCATTGAGAACAAAAGCCTGTTAATTTCACATATTAATCTCTCTGTATTATCATGTCCAAGCATAAAATAGTTTAATACGAGGTACAAAGAAGCTATTTTCAAGAATTACAAGGATGAGAGAAGTGATGGGTTACACAACTTTCACCAGTTATACTACTTACTTTCACTTTTCAAATTATTATCATCATCATCATTATCATAATCTTCCTTATTATTATTATTATTATTATTATTATTATTATTATTATGATATTAAAAAATAATAATACTTATTATTATTATCATAATTATTAGCTCTATCGTTATTATTATTTTTTATCATTATCTTTATCATTATTATAATAATTTATCATCATCATCATCATCATTATTATTATTATTATTATTATTATTATTAACAACAGTATTAACATTATTATTATTATTATTATTATTATTATTATTATGTTCATTTTCAATACAAACTTTCAAAAACAAAAACATGTTCATTTTTACAGCCTGAATCAAAATCCCACAGTTACTTGATAAATGTAGGCTATATGTTTTTTTGTTTGTTGTTTTTTTACTAATCTGGCGAGCCACCGAGATTAGCTTTTGACATCCAGTTTGGGAAAGGCTGTACTAGAGGATTATGGTTGAACTTAAATGAATCTAAACATTTCCTTGCCTTTCCAGCAGAAATGAGGATCGTGAACTAGCAGTAAATGGGATATGTGTAAGAGCATCAGTAATGTGTATATATATGGCTTGTTCCCTCAATACCTGAATATGGTTATCTGTAAAGTGCTCATAGTGCAGTCCGCCATCCCAGAATCGTCTGTAATACTCCATGTAATAGACTATAATTTGCACATTAAAGTAATGTTTTTCATATTTCTGTTGGCATAAGCTTTTCCAGGAAAGCTTATGACGGGAGGCACTGACCGACTTTTCAAGCTGTCGTTCACGAGACCAGATATCTTTCTGATTGAGGTACAATGAGCCAGCTCCCTGATGTATAGTAAAGAAATCTGGAGAATTTCCCAGTTCACTCTGAATGCATATGGCACGAATATGGGACACCAGAGCCGCTGCTCCAAGTCATGTTGTGCAGTTACCCTTTAAGCCTTTTTTTCTCCCCCAATGAACCAAATCTGGATGCTTAGTGAAGGAAGACAAAGGGTGCTTTTCAATAATAATAACGCTTGCTTCCTTGCATCTTCTCTCCTCCTGTGACCCAGAAATCGTTACCCTCCACCAGCTCAAGGATCTATACTATCCCACTGAGGAGCTAAGGAGTAAGGAGGCTTCTGGGGGAGCTGAGGGGGAGGAGATTCAGGTGTGCCAAAGTGACATGGTGAGTAGATCCTTGCATTAATCCACTTTAGACCTCTGCAAAGCTCTAAAATAATTCTTGTTTGGCAGTTTAACATTCTCTATAGTTCAAGATCACCAACTCCAAACCTCAAATTAATGAAGTTTAGACAGAACTTGACAACAAACTGTTAAAGAACCATTTCATATGATTCAAGTGTGTTGCAGCAGGGGGTGCATTGAGAAACCTCCAAGACAGTGATCCTTGATGTCTGGAATTGGTGCTCTCTGCTTTATATTAATGTATCCTCCAAAGATGGGCTTATATAGAGAGAACTTACACAAGTTAGAAGCAAGAAGACGAGTTAGCAAAATGAAAACTCCCAAAAAGTTGACAACTTTCTAACAGAACTCACTGGCTGCAAAGCTGTCTTAGATGTCTTTTGCCATTTTGGTACATAGAAAAGCCATTTAGGCAGGTGCGTTTGTCAAAATGTGCATTCCGAGCACACTCTGCAGACGTCACAATGCATGCACCCAGCCAAATAAACCCTCCATATGTGCAATCCCAGAACTCCTGATATGATTCAGTACTGAGTATCTGTGATATGTGATATCCTGAAAGATGAGCTGAAATGCTCATTGTGGGACTCTCTGAGTTCATGGCTTAACAACGAAACAACCCTGACAGCATGATGAAATGCAGTGGAATAAAAGAAAATAACTAAAACGGGACAAACTGATGGAATGAGAAGCTTTTGGGTTTAGTGGCGGTACCAGCTAACCATGCATGAAAAACTTTGGTTGAATGCAAAAAGTTTGAGAAAAAAAAACTGGAAGCCATAAGTTACAGTCTGAGAATAATATGGTTCTCTGTAGTCAAATACTGATGTGTGTATGGAGAAACACATGTTAATGTCTCATATCTCGTCCACATCACAAAAAGAAACTTAAAATGTTGGTTTAGCTTTAGAGTTTAACCCAATGGTACCATGGGCCAGATGTGGTAAACAAATATGTATTTTACTCGGTTTCCCTTCCAAGTACCAACACGTTACTGTTGTGGTTCCTGCTCTGACCTGTGCTGCAGTGGGTGTGCCTGTTTCCCTGGCAATCAAGTCCACACCAGGTTCTCATCGGGTAATCAGCAGCAGCAGCAAGATAAAAGGCCAGCTCAGTTCACCAGTCATCGCCTGATTGTTGTGTCATCTGTGGTAACAGCTCTCGGCCATTGCAGCATTTCAGCTTAAGAATTTAAACTGCTTGTTTCACAACTGTCTGTTCTGTCACCAGTGCATGATTCTTGCCTGCCTGCCCGCCAACCTGCCTGCCTGGCCACCTACCATTCTGCCCAGGAGAACAATAAACCTGTCCTAGTATCCACATCCAATCTGCACTTGGGTCCTTGTTTGTCCTACACTACAACAGTTACACACCGTTAGTAAGGTAAGATAATCTGAGATAATCACTATGTGAAGTTGTACCGTCATGCAGTTACAACAGCTGCTCGCTAATGGTGATATTATCAAAAACAACTTCTCATTTGAAAAAGTATTAAAATTCATTAAAAAAAAAAAATAAAAATAGCCCTTGACAAAGAAAACCTGTCTCATTGTTTGGTGATTGGCCAGAACCAAAGACTGGATACTCTCCACTCCACTCCACATGATTTCCCACCCATCCATCTTCTGCCGCTTATCCGGGGTCGGGTCGCGGGGGCAGCAGCCTAAGCAGGGAAGCCCAGACTTCCCTCTCCCCAGCCACATTTGCCAACTCTGCAGGGGGGATCCCGAGGCGTTCCCAGGCCAGCCGAGAGATATAATCCCTCCAGCGTGTCCTGGGGCTTCCCCGGGGTCTATTTAAACTCCTCCACTTGAGGCAAGACCTCACTCCCGACCCGGAGAGGGCAATCCACCCTATTCCGGCTGAGGACCATGGTCTCAGATTTGGAGGTGCTGATTTCCCACCCCTACTGTTTAATATGAGCAACAGGAGCGACAGCGAGATATTCAACATGTCAATCTACGACGTAGTCCGCGTCACGTCTTAGGCAAGCTCTAAAAAACATCTGGTTTATTTGGTTCCACACTGCAAGCGAACCCCACCGGGCTTCGCCAACTGACAAAGACACTAATTTTCAAGCTGACCAGAGTTTGCTTTGATGCAAATGAATACTACTCTAAACACTGAAGTGGACCAGGGTTTTTTAAAGCATACCTAAGTCAGAAGATTCAAATCTTGTTTGTTCCCATTTGAGAGAAACAATAACTTGCGAGGTCATGTCTAAAAAATCTTATTTTGAAAGAATTATCTGTTATAGTGGCCTCTACAGGGTGTGCCCTGCCTCTTCCCTAATGATTGCCGAGATAGGCTCCAGCATTCCCGCCTTCCTGAACTGGACAGGGTGGTATAAAAAATGAATGAGTGAATAATCTGTGATATCACACCTGAATGCACGCACAAAAGAAACCCCTTATCTTTCCATGCTGTTTAACACATGATGACTCATTTTAAACACCAAAAAGGTCGCTCATGTCTTTGTCACTCAAGATGACTCGACAGCTTTACAATAGCGTCTAAAGTGCCAGTTGATGACGTGTTTGATGCCACTTTCTTTCCCATGAAATGTCAGCTGTGAGCAGCAGTCTGGAGTTGAACACGTGGAGGAAAACACATCAGGGCATATGTGTGTGAGGCTAGCAGGCTAAAAATTCATAACGAAAACACCAGCAGGCTAATTTTTCATCAGGGGGTAACAAAACCAATCTATCTCACAAATCAGATTTGCCATTGATCTAATTATCAATGGCAAGGAGAAAGTATCCTTCTATCAAAACAAAAGAAATGAAATTTGAGAAGTGGTAAAAGGAGAAGCAACTCCTAAATTCATTACATGTAAACCGTAATTTAACACAGCCAATATTAGCAAATATGGGTTGTCAAGGTGATGAGTTCACTTCAATTTCAAAGAGATTTTTAACTATTATGTGGCTTTTTATGTCATTTAAGGCCATCCTGCAAAAGTTATGCACACAAACTGTCTTTGTTTAGGACTTTGATTCAAAGACAAACTTACATTTAACCAATTATTTGTGGTGATTCACACGTAGCTATTTTACTTCCACTACTAGTGGGCGTTTATGGTTTAGTTCAATTTCTTATATAGTTAAGTGAGAGCAGAGCTACTGGGGCAGACTGGGGCTATTTTGTTTCAATGCTACAAGAATAACTGCCTTATAAATAATTAATAGAGAACACACTGTACACATCCAGTTGGAGCAGAGTAAAAACAAAGGGTTAAATTTTAGCATTTTAATGTAAAGCAGTGGGGTTGCTTGTGGTGGATGCTAGTAAAGAACATATGCTGGAGTGACAATTTTCCATTTTTGTGAGACATGAATTTAGCTCTAAAGTCACCAGTCACTGGTATGGTCCTCAGCTCTGTCTGCCCAACAGAGCTGTTAATGTGGACAAACACATTCTCTGTAATTTTACAAGAAAATTCAACCAAATTTAAAACACAGATGATGATTTTATCATACGATGTTGTACTTAAAAAATAACCAACTGTTGGTTACAGTGTGATCTTAACTGCCTTTAGTTTAGTTTCAATCGATAAATCATTCAACGCTAAACGCTAACGTTACTTTGTGTTTGTTCTGCTGTGAGGATGGGTGCGTAAACCAGCTGATTTCGAAACCTGTACAGTTTTATGGCTGCATGGTGTTTTAGATGGACACCAACCATCAAACTTGACATATTTCGGTGCACTGATGCAACTTATCAGTACATTTTTATGTAATCAACTTATTTCATTGTTCAGTGAAAGTTATGGATGCTACTTTTTAAACAAATTAGAAACATATTACATGGCTTTGAACATCTACTCGATATATTGTGGGTGGGAAAATCGAATAAAAAAAATCGAATATCTGGATTTTTTTCCTTCACAATTTTTTTGTTTTTTTTTTGTTTAAAAATTCAATTTTTTTCACATGATTGAATATAATCCATAATAAAAAAAAAATTATTTTATTGTTTTATTGATTTTTTTATTTGTCTTCTTGGGTGTTATAGCATCAAAATGACGGTCTGGCCGCTGTGTTGTTTTTTGCTAATTTAAAATTAAGAAAAATGATGCGTGAAAAAGTTTTGTACATTATTGTTTTGAGTCAATGAAAATCAGCAATATCAAGGAATCGTGAGAATCGCAATTTAAATCAAATTGGCACCCCAAAAAATCTGAATCGAATCAAATTGGGATTAAAGTATATCGTCACAGTGCTATTTATGGTCGACTGCATACTTTTATTTACTAAATTTAATAATTCACTAGAAGTTTTTTTTTTTTTGTTTTTTATCTGTGAGTTTAGAAACAATATTCAATAATTTACAAGTTTAATTTTTTGACATTTTGTTACATTAAAATGTGGCTTAACGAACTTTTGTAGCGCATTCTTGAAGGAAGCATAAACATTTACGCGCACTGTGCTACAAAAGCTCCATGCAGGTTCATGGAAATTTAGAAACAACAACACAGTCTTCCATACAGAACAGAACATGATGTACATGATGCCTTTAGAAAAGAGAAACTCTTCATACCTGCATGCTGGAACTTTTTTACAGTGCTGAAAGGGTTGCGTTTTAGTAGTGTCTCTTTAACCAACCTGGTAATGGTACAGAGTGATATAAAAAGCAATAACAGAACAACATGAATTAGAGGTTGAGGTAGCGGTTAATAAATGTGAGTCACTAGAATTCAGATGTAGCATTTTACTAAATTTAATCTCTCATTGTACATGGCGAAGTGACTATGTCTTCTCTTGACTTAATATTAAATTTACTCATGTTATTTCTAAATCTTTAGTGATTTTGCTTCGCAGCTCTGCACATGATTTGGCACGAACAGACTGTAATGAATTAAATACCTGAATTAATGGCAGTGATAATGGAAGACAACTGCATTGTGCGTCACATTTTTTACAGTGTAAGACTGTGCAGTCGTAACCAGTTTATTTTCCTTGGTACATATGGTTTTCCAACTGCATCTGCTACTCAATCTGTTGACAGCGTGTACAATTAATATTCCCCCCAATGCATATTTATGCACATCTGTATGCTTGTCAGTATGATGTTTTTTTTTTCTTTTACATCCTGCAATTCACATATCAGAATTTTTCATGCAACTATACTGTATATATAAATATATATAAAGTTAGTTTACTCTGTTTTACAGAACCACCATTCTTTCTTCCTCTATTTTTTTCCATTTTCTCTCTTTTTTGTCATATGTAACCATTTTGACACACTGGAGTAATGCTCTTAGCAGGAGCAGGTAATTGTAGATATTCCTTATAAAATGCCACATGGTATGCATGCTTTTACATTCTCTTGAGACACTAAATAATTTTGAAATAAAAGCAGTGGTGGGTGGGTGTATCCATAAGAGGTAACTAAAGCTAAAAATATAAGTTATGCAATTGTGAGCATGCTGAGCTGCAGCATTAGGAGTGGTGGACTCCTGCCAGCCTCACCAGGCAATTCCTATATCCACATCTTCGCGGGAGCAGGTGGTTAAGACAATTAACAAAAGCGGTACAAGCCGCGCAGACTCTTATATTGCCACTGCGAGGCAAGTGCAGGTGCAGATGGCACACAGCAATCATCGATGTGTTCATCGCTTTTCATTTTGTTGCTTTTTATGAGTCATTATGTTTACAAGTTAATTACATTTTAAAGACAAGTTTGGAATAATGGTTTATGTAAGGTCTGAGGGTGCGTTCAACCCGGGGACTTCAACAGAGTGGCGAATTCAAGGACATATGTGTGTTGTGTGCTCACTAACACACACAACTTCTCACATATTACAAATTCAAAAAGGTAAAGGGTGTCTACACTCAATTGTACATTTTAATTTTTATTTTCATATTATGTTTGTGTGATAGTCAATTTGATGTGTATGTGTAAGTGGTTATCAAGAAGTGCATTGTGTCTTATACGACAGTGATCCCCGACCTTGATCCTCAACGCCTCCAGGGATTCAAATTAAATGTAGTACTGTACTATTCTGCTGTTGGGTCATTAATTACGACTCATATCAGTGAGTTATCCAGCATGCTACCCTTTGACAGGTTCCTTATCTCTGCCTCTCTTTGGTCGGTCCAGTTGATGTTTGTTTGCTTGCACACTGCAAATAAACTCCATCAGGGTTAACTTGCAAGTGAACCTAAACTGCTGGATTTCAAGCAGAGTTTGCTTCTATGTTCCGCACCAGGGTATAAGTTAGGGCTGGGCCGATCGATCCAAATATAGGTAATATTGATACCGAAGCTAGTATTAGTATCTTTTTTTTTTTTTTTTTTTGTCTTGTCCAGTATTTAGGCAAGCAGAATGATGGTCTGTATGCTGTGTTCTGCTGAGCAAATTTTCTCTGCCAAGGGAAGCTTTATAGATATAATGATCCCCTTGACTTTCTGAATTTTTATTTTATTTCTATGTTTATTTTGTATTGTTGTTTGAATTGTAGAATTTGTACTGCTGGACCAGAGAGGACAGACAAAAGACAGAAAGAGAAAGGAGAAGAAACACCTCATAAGAAAAGGGAAAGAGATAAAGGGAGAGAAAAGGGAGAGAAAAAAAAACAACTAAAAAATAACCCAAAAACAAAAAGAAAGAAAACAACCTACAGATGTATACATACACACATACATATACACACACATACACACGCATACAAACACATACATATACACACACGTATACACACATAATATATATATATATACACATGTATATACATATGTACACATATACATATACACATACATACATTTACACACACACCTCTATGCACACACATACACACACATACATACGTACAAACATATACGCACTTGCCAGTATTAACACATATACATACACATACAAGCCAACTTTAGATCATAGTAACTAAACTATGAATCTAAAAAGTTAAATATAAATGAGAAACAAACAGAAATGAGAAAACTAGCTGCTGTTAGTGAATAAAACTGCGTGACGACTCGGTGACTGTGTCACATGCAGAACATGCAGAGTGGAACGTGTTCCGGAAAAGGTGATCATGCCAGTGTGACCCCTCCCACACAAAGGCAAGAGGCACGCCAGGAGTACCCCCGAGACCCGGGCCATCGGCAGCCACCCCCAGGCGCAGACCCCAACCGCCCCACCCCGGAGCCAGCCATGCACCGACCCAGGAGGCGGCAGAGGGGGGTCCCAGCCAGAGTCCCCCGCAGTCAGGGGGAACAGGCCCCAGCAGGCCCGGACCAGCGAGGACCGGCCCCGCCGGGCACCGGCCACCCAGGGCAGACAGAGCGTGGGCCCCACGGCCCCAAGAGCCCGGAAGCAACCCCCCACCCCCGCAGGCAGAGGGCCCAGCCCACACCGACGGAGGGCCGGGATCCCCAGACCGCCACCGAGCGGCAGCCAGGCCGCACCCCAGTGGACCAGCAGCGCTCCCCGAGCACCAAGACCCTCCACGCACACAAACACACACACACACACATACGCACACACACACACACATGTGCACACACACACGCACACACACACACACACACACATGTGCACACACACACACACGCACACACATGTGCACACACACACACACACACACACACACACACACACACACGCACACGAACACATGCACCCACCCACCTACCTACCCCCACCCACACCCACACGCATCCACACTTCCTCCTTAAACACACCCTATACACCCATTCTCTTACACACGCTCAAACTCACACTCTCCTACCCCCGTTCTTTATACACACACACCCCCTCACACACACATCCCTGCTCCCTCTATAATCACCCATTCTTCCATACACGCATACCCCACTCTACACACACACATACCTCCCTACACCCCTCTATCCACATTCACAGTCCTCATTGTACACCCACCCCATCACTTCCCTGTACCACCAACATAACCCCACATACGCACCCCCACCCATCTGCATACACCCTCCCTTCCTCCTATCCCAGCGGCCATCCACGTTCCTAAATTCTTTCACCCTGATCCCCCCACCCCCCCTCTACCCTAACATTCAGTCACCACTTCATCCATTGGCTCATGCACGCCCTCACCTTTCTTTCCCAACGTGTCCCCTGTGAGGTATTAGTATCTTTTGATACCTGAGAGATAGAATCACTATTTTTCCTCCAGAAGGTTTTTGGCGCAAAAAGCTAAAGAATGTGAACAACAACCACCCAATAGCAGGTTTTCAAACAATTGTGTGACAAAAAGGGAATAAAAAAGTAGCTTTAATTTTTTTTACACTGTTATTAAGTCTTTTTTTAATACTGTTTACAATCAAAATAGCTTAAAATTGAAATTTCTTTAATTAAAGAAATGTTTGATTCAACGACAGTTTTTGTGTTTTCTTTAGCTATGATTGTCACAATGTGAAGGCGGAGGTGAGGACCCAAATGCAGGAAACGGGAGCCAGAGATGCAGTCGGGACGTTTATTCCAAAAACAAAAACAAAGGTTAAGCAGACACAGGAGGACAGGACTGAACACATGCAGACACAATGAACCAGCAATGGGGACAGAAACCAACAGGTTAAGTACACAGGAACAAAACAAGACTCAGGTAAAGCGAATGAACTAAATGAACCCAGGTGAACTCATGAACAGGAAAGCAAAACAGGAAACCCGACATGAGGGAACTAAACAAGGAAAACTATAAAATAAAACAGGAATCAGGAAGATAGAAAACACAAAACAAGACATGACAATGATCATAATCATGAGCAATATTTAAAAATAAAATTAAACTAAATAAAGTTAATTAAAATTAAACTAAATTTTAAAATATTAAAATAAAGTTAAACAATGGTGAAATTTCAAGCAAAAAGCATCATTTCGATATTTACAATACTTGCTCTGGATTTACTTGATATCGGATTGACACCAAAATTTGCAGTAGTATAAATGTGCATTCACACTGTGTTCTGCATGGAAGTGGACCAGGGTTTACATGAAGCCGACCAAGCAGTACCACAGTGAATATGAACATAGTAACACACTGGTTTGCATTAAAACACACAACACATGTCAGCTGTTTAAAACGTAGAAAGACAGAGAACATACTGAATGATGAAGGTGGACATATTTCCTTGTCTCAACAGGTTGTTGATGTTCTCAGAGAGTCGAGGATCACCACCAACACCTGAGCAATATTTCAGTTTTACTTATGGAGACGTGGGATTAACGGATAAACAGTTTATGTCAAGCAAGTTTCTGGAGAAACTACAAACCAGTTCTCTGCTCATTTGTAACATGAATATTTTAAAATCTTAATGTCATATTTGATATTTTATTCTATTTTCTTATGCAAACATTTTATTGTTTTGTTGGATTGTACTTTTTTTTTCTTTAATAGTTGCAAATGACCTTGTTAGCTACAATCTGTCATGTATAAATCTGGTGTCCATATCAAATAAACTAACAAGTTTTTCTTTTTTAATCTGTGTTGTATCCTAAAGATTAGATCTAAGAGTTTTGGTTTATTAAAGTTGATTTAAACTGAACAAAGATGTCAATCGGCACCTTCACCAGACATGTCTTCAGAGAGAACTCTGCTCTTTTCTCATGATTCTGAAACCAAATTTAATCTACTTGGAAAAGGTTTTAATAATCAATATCTGACTGAGAAATTAATACATTATTTTATGATGTAAAAAAAAAAAAAACCTTCTAAATAAAATGTATTACTGCATTATTATGACTTTAAATCCATAACTGTAAATCATTTATGAAGTGCAGCATATCCAGATGAATCTCAACTAATGCTGAGTTAGTTTAAAGGTGGAGTATGTAAGATTTTCAATATTTTCTAAATAAATTAACTAAAAAAATATCTACAATCATAATTAGATAGTTTTTTAAACATGTAGGTTCCAGTCTGTCCATATTTGATGAGTTATTAAATTACAAGTTTAAATAATGACAACGACCCTTTCTCGAATGTTTTCTGACCAGTAAAAAAAAAAGTACTTTTTTTCCACCAGTAGGGGGAGTATAAGCCCATTTATTGCAGAGCGGCTCTGAGCTACAGCTCACAAGCGATTCCTGCCCTCATTGGAGCTGGCAAGGAGGAGGGGTGAGGGGTGAGTTTTGCTCATTACTGCCAACCTGTGGTCGTTTGTGGAGGTAGCAGTTTTGTGGTTTTGCTCACGACCTGATGTTTGCCACCTGGTGGTGGAAAGACTCACCTTGAAATCTTACATACTCTGCCTTTAACACAATAAAGCGGTGGTTCAATCCCTTCTTTTTCAGCCATTGCCCTTCTGTCCTAAATTACATTCACACTGCAGGTTTTCATGTTCAACCCTGCTTCAGACTTTTTTTGCATGATTGTTCACATAATAATTTAAATTAGACTTTTATCAGACTCCAGGGTGAACAGGTTATGACCCCGAAGTGACCTACAGGTGGACCATGGAGCTGTCCCCTCCAAACAAGGGATTACCAGCACCCCTCTTAAAAACTCCTAAATAGTCCGATTGCCCCTCAACAGTTTCTGTATTCCCCAAACGATACAATAAAGTAAAACAGAAACACAAAATGATTAAAGACAGCATCAGAGCAGCAACTCACCAGTCTATGAGGTATAATAATGCTTTTGTTAAAAGATGCCGGCAGCTTTGAAAAGAGCAAAACAACAGCCTCAGCTGGAAAGCAGCAGGACGACAAAACAGCTGCAATACTCTAAAAATATAGCTTAACTTTAAACACTTTTTTTTTAGGGTTGGTTTATATTTAGGTAGTCATAGATGCATCTGAATGTGCTCACAGTAGGAGACTTCTCGAACTCTGCAGAATCCTATCAGCTTCTCCAGGCTGTGTGCATGCTAGCCGCCATACCTGACTATGTAGAAAAAAGTTCCTACAAGCCAGAAATAAACAGTCCTTGCTGCAACGATCCACCACCGCCCACCCCCAGGTACCTCCCAACTTTCAACGTTCCCTGTCTTTTGGGTTTTTAAGTTAATGTTACTCAACCCATCATCCTTTCTTAGTTTACTGAGGTTACGTTTAATTATTCCAGACCTTATGCTTGTATGTCTGACTAATTTGCTTATTAGGGATTTTGTGTTTCCTTCACTCATAATTAAAGCCAGAGGAGGATAATCTATCAGCAAGCTCAAAGCACCGAAGCCACATTATGTCTCTACCTCCAAGCAAAAAGTGTGTATTTGCAGACACTTACATGCAAAAGTCCCAAATGTAATGTTTCATAACATTTTGCATTCATAATGGTTGAAGCTTAAGTACGATGAGAAACATGTTTTTTGTAATGAGTATTGTCTCTTAAGGTTTAACTGTGAGATTAATGGTTTATTCCAACATCGTGAACTTGTCTGAGAACACACAAAGCTGCAGTTTGATAATCAGAATCAGTGAATGAAATTTCGCACCAGGAGTCCCTGCAGCCCATTATTAGTGAATCAGAGCAAAGCAGCATCTAAATAAATCAGGTTTTTAATAGACGTCTGAAATAAATGTCTTGATGAATAATTATCCATCACATATCCAACTGTGTCATTGTTTCTTTTAACCTTTAAAAAAATGTTTCCTTTCTAAGACAATGACGACGATAACATTTTTTTTTACCAAAAGGTTGAGATAACAGTTAATAGTTCGGAAGGGGCAGGTCAACACACTATTGCATTAACAAATTCAGTAACTCTCACTTTAATCGTCCCAAACACCCAGATAAAGCTACAAGCCATTTTTTATTACTATTATTTTGCTCTTTTATGTAAAAATGAACCTCAACCTGTAAAATCCCTGTTAACACAGACGTCGGTTTATCTCAGGACAGCCTCAATTATAAGATTATGAATCCAAAATCATGTGAATTGAACGTATGCATGTACGGTAGTCTGCAGGTTGAAACAGACGTTTAAAACATAAACTGAGAGATAAAAGTTTTAACAAACTGCATTTTCATTAGTTTGTCCTAAAATAAAAGCGCTATTCACTTTCTTACTCATTTACTTTTCTAATTCCTTGTAAAACTCTGAATTTTCCAGTTGTCTGCTATCATGGATGAAGGGTTTTTTTTTTTTCTCCTTAATAATTTGCAAAAAGATTTCCTCCTTAAACCGTACAAACAGCACCATTTTTTTACTAGAAATGAACTGGTCATCTAGTCGCTGCTAATTGCTCTTCACTGGCTTCCGGTTGCAGCATGCATCAAATTTAAAGCTTTGCTTCTGGCTTCTTTTTGCTTCTTACAAAACAAGCTCCCGCTTACCTTCACTACTTAATCCAGGCCTACATTCCCTCTCAACAGCTACGTTCCACCAGTGAAAGACGCCTTGTGTTTCCACCACAACGTGGGACTAAATCACTAGCCAGACTCTTTTCCTGTTGTGCCACGATGGTGGAATGATCTCCCAAACTCCGCTCTGCAGAGTCCCTGTCTACTTTTAAGAGCAAGCTGAAGAATCAGCTCTTCAAGGAGCACTTCCACACTTAGTATAGCTGTATTTATTGGAAAGTTGGAAAACTTGGCCGAGTTCTTTGCAACAAACTTCATGGTATTAATTTTTTGTATTATAACATAGGTGATATTATGGGGTGGGAAGGGAGTAAAAAAACAAAAAACAAAAGAAAAACAAAAAGAAAAGCCTGCAGCACTTCATGGAAGGACATGCGTCCGAGTGGACAGTCGACTATCTACTACCTACAATGTCCTCCACTGTTTGACTTCGTGCTTGTGTTGTTCTACCTCACTTTGGATAAAAACATCTGCTAAATGACTGTAGACTAGAATAGAATAGAATGTGACTCCCTACATCATGTCTGGCGACCAGTAAATGGAAAAAATTGCATTTACATTTATTATTTAGTAAAAACTGTGTGGTTTTTCAAAATGTAAGTGCTCCCATAACCTGATTTTTTTGTTCATATATTTAGGTTTTACGCCATTCTAGGGTTAATGGAAATATGGAAATGCAGCTATTATTCTGCTTTACCTGCAGCCGTTCTCCATCCTGGCATCCAACCTAACCTCCCACCAGTGCATGTCTGCAATTTTTAATCCCACAGCAGCAGCAAGTTCCTCCATAGCTAATGGAAATATTGCGAGTTTAGGGGTCACTATGGTGACAACTCATTGGCAAACGGAGGGAGAGCTAAAAACAGTTTCTAGAACCTATACTACATGTAAATATTTAGTTTTCCTATCTGATGGGCTTAAGTTTGACTGCCCAGATCAAAATCAAGGTTTCTTAGCAACACAGTATATACAATAACAATCTTTCTTTAGGTACACCATTTTTATAAATAATTGTGCAATCATAGATCAATTATTGTGGACGTACTATATAGTCTCTGAAAACTGGATTAAAAACCTCTTTGAAAGGATTAAAAAAAAAAAAAAAAATAAAAAAAACACGGCAAACCCCCATAGATCACCTAAAGGATAAGCTATCAATCACAGTTCACCCAACAGAGTTACACAATTCCACAGCTGAGAAATAATTGATAATACAAAAGGAAATGCTCAGAGGTGTCAGTGATTTTTATGATTACTTCATATGTCAGTCTGTTCCCACATAAACATGGATAGATAGATAGATAGATAGATAGATAGATAGATAGATAGATAGATAGATAGATACTGTACATTATTAAAATTTATTTGTTCATGATGGCTTGTTTTTTAGAAATAAATCTGAATTTTTTTATTCTTCTTTGTCATAAATATTTAATTTTATCACCTTGTTTTAGTTGATATTCACATAAATACCATGTAAAGTATACTGTGGTTATAAAACAGCTTTGTCAACTCTAAGTGTGCAATACACAACTTTTGAATTCCTTATTGAAATTTGTGTACTTATATTCACTTAATCACAAATATTGTCAGAAAATCATGAAACTGGAAGTCATTTTAAAAAATCAGCCATTGCCCAGCAATGTTAAAGTGACAACTTTTAAACCAAACATCAACCTAATGTGAGTCAAAATGAATGATTTCTATACAGAGCTTGATGGGTGTTGGCACTCCAAGAGGGCCGCCCTCTGCAGAAACCAGACATTGTAACTGATCCATCTCTCTTGGGATCATGTGACCTGGAGCACTTTGCTTTCCGACTTCCCATCTATAAACATGGAGCGCTCTGCTTTGTGCTTCTTTTTCCTCCTCTTCCAACAAAAGTTTGTCAGGGCTGAATGAAGTAAGATGGTAAAAACTGTGTTTGGTGGAAACGGTTCGCTCCAGACGAAGACATGAGATGACCTTGGCAAAGAATCGGCTGGTTGGACTTTGACAAAAGAACAATGTTAATAAAATAGCATTGTTTGCTTTAGTGTTATTAGACTGTTAACTTAGCTCTTTGCCTGTTGACCAAACATACCAAAATGTGATGAATTTTTTCACATCTTTCAGCCAGCGTTCATTCAAAACAAAGGCAGTAAGTGCCTCATTGGGCATCAGAATGTTACAATACACATATGTTTCTTTATTTAGCTGCTTAGTAGAAGCTAAATACAGCTAGCTGAAGCTAATAAGCTACAGACCAAAGCTAACAGAACTCCCTAAACATTTTGCAAAAAAACATGGAAGGAGGCTGTTTAAATTAATTTTAATTTTACTTTTGCAACAGTTTTTGTGACCCATGGGAACTTACAGGTTAGCACTGTGTGCTAATCCTGTAACCAACTGTGTGCGTTTGAGTTTGTGCAGGTTGCCGTGGGAACTTGGGGCGGAATCTGGAGCTTCAATTGCTACCACCTGCAGCTCATCATCCTGGTTGATTACCCTGTTCTACAGCCTGCTATTTAAGGACAAGCTGGAGCTCCAGTCTTCGCCAGATTGTCTCTCTTTACTGCATGCATTTCAAGACCATTATTGGCATCTTTCTGGATCTGGACCCTTTTTTCTCAGCCAACGTCACCAGCTACTTCTGCCTGCCTGCTCGTTCTACCTCCAACCCCAACCCAGTCACCACAACCAGAGACCACACCTCAGCAACCTCCTTTACCATCGGACTTCCTAATATCTGAGAAGTCCTTCCCTGGCCCTGGACCAGACTAACAGGATCTGTGTGTCTAAATAAATACTTCATTCACTTCTCAACCATCTGTGAGTTCT
>NC_136623.1:10560592-10613092 GCF_933228915.1 Telmatherina bonti
AAAACCTCCCTCAATGACATCTTGGTTGTTATTTCCGTGTTCCATGTTTCCTTTCCTCTGTTCACTTTCTGATTTTGTCAGTGTTTGGTTAGGTTTAGGCATAAAAAAGTTAAGTAATTAAGTAGTTAAGTTAGTTAAGTATAAAAACTTTAAAAATCCAAGCATCTTCGAAAACATTAAAACATCACAATTTTTTTTTAAACTTGACAGAAATTTGGCACATCAGAGTGACTTTTATTATTGTTCGGAATTTGAATGGTTGACTTTCATGCGGGTGACTGTGTGACTCATAAGGCGAAGGATGATGACGGTGTCACAATGCCCAAACCACTCTGAACACAGCATGCCCAGGATTCCCTTGAAACTAGGTCTCAAGCTGATGACTCACAAGGTCACAATGGGGACACAATGGTACAACATGACTTTGACTTGTCTTGTCTAAACATACCCTCTCTAAACACTATAGAAATGGTGACAATGCTGCAGTATAAGGAGCAGCGACTGAATGCACCACTTGTGACACAATGAGATCAGCAACCTTCAGATACAGAGTGAAACTCTGGGTCATGGGTGGGAATTTTCTTCATTTAGGCGGTTCACTTTTAACAGTGGTTTGACACTCAGCTGAAACAATACCAACATAATAATAATGAAATACAGGAAGGAAAAAGAAAACAATTTATAATGAACACAACCTCTAGCTGTGTGCTGCACATCGCCACAGTCGACTCACCCTTCATAAACATGATTAACAGCTGAATAACTTGTGTCTCTTGGCAAATTCTAAATAAAAAATGAAATTCATGGCAGAAGCAATAACAATTGTTGTTGGATTCAATAGCTTTGTGAGTCTACTTGATAGACTAACATTAACATTGTTTAATGTATGTGTTTCTACTTTTTTCTGGCATTATGCAAATTTGATAGCATTTATTTGCATGAAACAAGCCAGCTAGTTTTTTTGGGCATCAACACTCTCTGATTATTCCCCCAGAAGCACACAACAAGGTCAGCCCAGCAGAGATTGAGGCCAGAAAAATCCCTGCAGGGGAGCTTGGACTCAGGTGGAATTGGTTGTTGGTGGTGCTTATAAAATGCTAAATGACCAACAGTGGTACTGACAGCAGAGGCAGGAAATGATTTGCAGCAACCGCAGAAGAATTTAACACGAGCACCCCCTACTCTGAACTGTTATTTAAGACATGTAACTCCAGATAGAAATTATCAAAACAGTTGGGATAGAGGTGTGTTTACAATGACGTTAACTTTTCTACTAATGATACACCAATCATTTGCAACCTGAGGTTAGAAGTCCAAGACTTTGGCTCCATGCTTTGTGACTGTCTGACTATCCTCATCATGATCCCACGTACATTTTCAGCAGGAAACATGTGGACTGCAGGCGGGCCAATTAAGCACACATGCTGTGTGTGAAGCCATGTTGTTAGAAGTTGTGCAGAATGAGGTCAGGTGTTGCTGCTGAAATAACCATAGCAGTCCAAGGAAAAGGCGTCACCTTCACGACATCTCAAGCTTCTCCAAAATGCAAACATGGAGTACACGTCTCCATATTTTATTTGAAAATCTCATTGGTATGTCAACACCATAGACACCATATAAAAGAGATAGACGTAATTTCCATGACGTCATCCGTAGGTTTCTGAAGTGCTGAATTGAAGCTTGGTGGGCGGTTTCTACCATTGCCATCTTGGCAGCGTCACGCGTGTCGTCTCTCTCGGAAAAATGGGCAAAGTGGTGGTGATGAGTGGTGGATGTGTGGGTGGATGATTGACATCTAGCAATTTCCAACCTGTGTCACACGTGTCATCTCTCTCGGATAAATGGGCAAAGTGGTGGTGATGAGTGGTGGATGTGTGGGTGGATGATTGACATCTCGCAATTTCCAACCTGCATGTAGCTAAGAGCTAACTGGGCTAACCAGCTAACAAAGGTAAGCGTACTAAAGCTAAATCATGCTGTTAACTGGCTAAAAACTGCAGTTGTTTGACATTCCTCCTTCTTGAAGCGGGATATCGAGTGGCTGTCAATCAAAAGGACACACCTCTAAATATTCTGAATTTCGACTTGAAATTATTTCTAGACAGAGGAGTGACTTCCCCCTAGCTGTCATGATAGTAAACCCAACCTATTAAACCTAAAATGTTTTTGTACCAGGCTGTAAACATGTTAGTTTCTGCTTTGAAGTTTGTCTTTTTAACGTGGGAGTCTATGGAGATTTGCTCGGTTTTGGAGCCCCTAGTGGATGAGTGGTGAACTGCAGTTTTTGTCACTTCTGCGTAAACTTCACTTTTAACCACTAGAGGTCGCTACTTGGTCGACACATATGCAAGTTGGCCACAGTAATTCAAATGGGAGTCTTCCCAGCCAAAAACAGGGTACTTGACAGATATGATTATAATT
Organism: Telmatherina bonti; assembly: GCF_933228915.1. NCBI lineage: Eukaryota > Metazoa > Chordata > Actinopteri > Atheriniformes > Telmatherinidae > Telmatherina > Telmatherina bonti. The sequence continues at coordinate 10,563,014 of NC_136623.1, forward strand.
GATGTCAAATTATCCAGATAATCTAATAATATCCTGACTATCTGGCACTGGACGTAATCAAAAAGGGGTGTTCTCGGATGAATGTTGGTATTCTCGGTGTTCTCACCAGCCCAGTTTGAGTTTAGGATGGTCCTAAAGATGGTGCAGTTGAAACACAACCACATCACATGAAATCCATGAATACTTACTACACAACGTTTGTTTGCTTGTAAACACAGAGAATCTCAGCCCTCCTCTCTTTGTGATTGGTTAGGAATTACAGAAACCTGACTCGTTCTTGAATAATAATCACAATTAAAGAGTGGGCTGAATATTTTGTGGTTTCTGATTTGGTTTTGATGTGACTTGTTGCTGTGTTTGTTGTCCCAGCTACAAAACTCCAGATATAAAATGTACATCTGTATCCGGGCCTTGGCGCCCTAGAAGGGGTGAATATATGTTCTGCACATATATAAAGATCTTTGTAGATACTAAAACTAGCAAATTAAGTAGCCACTTCAATAGTTTGGGTTTAATTAATAATCTTGATAATTTAGACTTTCCCTCCCTGAGCCGTCACCTTATCGTGGTGGAGGGGTTTGTGCGTCCCGAAGATCCTAGCAGCTATGTTGTCGGGGGCTTTATGCCCCTGGTAGGGTCACCCATGGCAAACAGGTGTCTAGGGGAGGGACCAGACCAAGCATGGCTCATCGACCTCTACGATGACGACCAACCTGGGCATGAATGTTCCCTTGCCCAGACGCGGGTTACCGGGACCCCCCTCTGGAGCCAGGCCTGGAGGTGGGGTACGAGAGCGAGCGTCTGGTGGCCGGGCCTTCGCCCATGGGGCCCGGTCGGGCCCGGTCGGGCTCAGTCCGAAAGGGTTACATGGGCCCCACCTCCCGTGGGCTCACCATCTGCGGGAGGAGCCGTAGGGTTCGGGTGCAGTGTGAGCTGGGCGGCAGCAAGGGGCGGGGACCCTGGCGGTCCGATCCCCGGCTGCAGAAGCTGGCTCTAGGGACGTGGAACGTCACCTCTCTGGTGGGGAAGGAGCCTGAGCTTGTGCGCGAGGTTGAGCGGTTCCGGCTAGATATAGTTGGACTCACCTCGACGCATGGCTTGGGCTCTGGAACCAGTACCCTCGATAGGGGCTGGACTTTCTTCCACACTGGAGTTGCTCATGGTGGGAGGCGCCGAGCAGGTGTGGGCATTCTCATCAGCCCCCAGCTTGGTGCCTGCACGTTGGGGTTTACCCCGGTAGATTAAAGGGTAGTTTCCCTCCGCCTCCGGGTGGGGGGACGGGTCCTGACTCTTGTCTGTGCTTATGCACCGAACAGCAGTTCAGAGTACCCACCCTTTCTAGAGTCCTTGGAGGGAGTGCTGGAGGGTGCTCCTTCTGGGGACTCCATTGTTCTGCTGGGGGACTTCAATGCTCACGTGGGCAATGACAGTGAGACCTGGAGGGCAGTGATTGGGAGGCATGCCCCCCCCCTCTGAACCCAAATGGTGTTTTGTTATTGGACTTCTGTGCTCGTCATGGATTGTCCATAACGAACACCATGTTCCAACATAAGAGTGTCCATATGTACACCTGGCATCAGGATTCCCTGGGCCGCAGTTCGATGATCGATTTTGTAGTCGTATCGTCGGACCTGCGGCCACACGCCTTGGACACTCGGGTGAAGAGGGGGGCGGAGCTGTCAACTGATCACCACCTGGTGGTGAGTTGGCTCAGGTGGTGGGGGAGGAGGCCGGTCAGATCTGGCAGACCCAACGTGTTGTGAGGGTCTGCTGGGAACGTCTGGCTGAGTCCCCCGTCAGAGCGAGCTTCTTTTTTTTTTTTTTTTTTTTTTTTTTGTCTTGTCCAGCATTTAGGCAAGCAGAATGATGGTCTGGATGCTGTGTTCTGCTGAGCAAATTTTCTCTGCCAAGGGAAGCTTTATAGATATAATGATCCCCTTGACTTTCTGATTTTTTATTTTATTTCTATGTTTATTTTGTATTGTTGTTTGAATTGTAGAGTTTGTACTGCTGGACCAGAGAGGACAGACAAAAGACAGAAAGAGAAAGGAGAAGAAACACCTCATAAGAAAAGGGAAAGAGATAAAGGGAGAGAAAAGGGAGAGAAAAAAACAACAACTAAAAAATAACCCAAAAACAAAAAGAAAGAAAACAACCTACAGATGTATACATACACACATACAGGCACACACATACATATACACACACATACACACGCATACATACACATACATATACACACACGTATACACACATAATATATATATATACACAAATATATACATATGTACACATATAAGTATACACATACATACATTTACACACACACCTCTATGCACACACATACACACACATACATACGTACAAACATATACGCACTTGCCAGTATTAACACATATACATACACATACAAGCCAACTTTAGATCATAGTAACTAAACTATGAATCTAAAAAGTTAAATATAAATGAGAAACAAACAGAAATGAGAAAACTAGCTGCTGTTAGTGAATAAAACTGCGTGACGACTCGGTGACTGTGTCACATGCAGAACATGCAGAGTGGAACGTGTTCCGGAAAAGGTGATCATGCCAGTGTGACCCTTCCCACACAAAGGCAAGAGGCACGCCAGGAGTACCCCCGAGACCAGGGCCATCGGCAGCCATCCCCAGGCGCAGACCCCAACCGCCCCACCCCGGAGCCAGCCATGCACCGACCCAGGAGGAGGCAGAGGGGGGTCCCAGCCAGAGTCCCCCGCAGTCAGGGGGAACAGGCCCCAGCAGGCCCGGACCAGCGAGGACCGGCCCCGCTGGGCACCGGCCACCCACGCAGGCAGAGGGCCCAGCCCACACCGACGGAGGGCCGGGATCCCCAGACCGCCACCGAGCGGCAGCCAGGCCGCACCCCAGTGCACCAGCAGCGCTCCCCGAGCACCAAGACCCTCCACGCACCCACGCACACAAACACACACACACATACGCACACACGCACACACATGTGCGCACACACACACACACACACACACACACATGCACCCACCCACACCCACACGCATCCACACTTCCTCCTTAAACACACCCTATACACCCATTCTCTTACACACGCTCAAACTCACACTCTCCTACCCCCGTTCTTTATACACACACACCCCCTCACACACACATCCCTGCTCCCTCTATAATCACCCATTCTTCCATACACGCATACCCCACTCTACACACACACACACACACGTCAGAGCGAGCTTCAACTCCCACCTTCAGCAGAGCTTCAACCATGTCCCGAGTGAGGTGGGGGACATTGAGTCTGAATGGGCTGTGTTCCGTGCCTCTATTGCTGAGGCGGCCGGCTGGAGCTGTGGCTGTAAGGTCGTTGGTGCCTGTCGTGGCGGTAATCCCAGGACTCGTTGGTGGACACCAACAGTGAGGGATGCCGTCAAGCTGAAGAAGGAGTCCTATCGGGCCTTCTTGGCCTGTGGGACTCTGGAGGCAGCTGATGGGTACCGGCGGGCTAAGCGGCATGCGGCTTCGACTGTTGCCGAGGCAAAAACTCAGGCATGGGAGGAGTTCGGCGAGGCCATGGAGAAAGACTTCCGGACGGCTTAGAGGAGATTCTGGTCCACCATCCGGCGGCTCAGGAGGGGGAAGCAGTGCTCCATCAATACTGTGTACAGTGGAGGTGGGGAGCTGCTGACCTCAACTCGGGACGCAGTGGGTCAGTGGAAGGAATACTTCAAAGACCTCCTCAATCCTACCAACATGTCTTCCGATGAGGAAGCAGAGCTGGCGGACTCAGGGGTGGACTCTCCTATCTCTGGGGCTGAAGTCGCTGAGGTGGTCAAAAAACTCCTTGGCGGCAAGGCCCCGGGGGTGGATGAGATCCGCCCGTAGTTCCTTAAGGCTCTGGATGCTGTGGGGCTGTCCTGGCTGACACGCCTCTGCAGCATTGCGTGGACATCAGGGGCAGTACCGCTGGATTGGCAGACTGGGGTGGTGGTCCCCCTTTTTAAGAAGGGGGACCGGAGGGTGTGTTCCAATTACAGGGGAATCACACTCCTCAGCCTCCCTGGTAAGGTCTATTCAGGGGTCCTGGAGAGGAGGGTCCGCCGGATAGTCGAATCCCGGATTGAGGAGGAGCAGTGTGGTTTTCGTCCTGGTCGCGGAACAGTGGACCAGCTCTATACCCTCTTTGGGGTCCTGGAGGGGGCATGGGAGTTTGCCCAACCAGTCTACATGTGTTTTGTGGACCTGGAGAAGGCATTCGACCGTGTACTCCGGGAGTATGGGGTACCGGACCCCCTTGTAAGGGCTGTCCGGTCCCTGTACGACAGGTGTCAGAGCTTGGTCCGCATGGCCGGTAGTAAGTCGGATTTGTTTCCGGTGAGGGTTGGACTCCGCCAAGGCTGCCCTTTATCACCGATTCTGTTCATAACTTATATGGACAGAATTTCTTGGCGCAGCCGAGGTGTTGAGGGGATCCGACTTGGTGGCCTCAGGATTGGGTCCCTGCTTTTTGCGGATGACGTGGTCCTGTTGGCTTCATCTGGTCGTGATCTCCAGCTCTCGCTTGAGCGATTCGCGGCCGAGTGTGAAGCGGCTGGGATGAGAATCAGCACCTCCAAATCTGAGACCATGGTCCTAAGCCGGAATAGGGTGGATTGCCCTCTCCGGGTCGGGAGTGAGGTCCTGCCTCAAGTGGAGGAGTTTAAATATCTCGGGGTCTTGTTCACGAGTGAGGGAAGGATGGAGCGCGAGATCGACAGACGGATCGGTGCGGCGTCTGCAGTAATGCGGGCTCTGCGCCGGTCTGTCGTGGTGAAGAAGGAGCTGAGCCAGAAGGTGAAGCTCTCGATTTACCAGTCGATCTACGTTCCTACCCTCACCTATGGTCATGAGCTGTGGGTCGTGACCGAAAGAACGAGATCTCGTATACAGGCGGCTGAAATGGGTTTCCTCCGCAGGGTGGCCGGGCTCACCCTTAGAGATAGGGTGAGGAGCTCGGTCATCCGGGAGGGGCTCAGAGTAGAGCCGCTGCTCCTCCGCATCGAGAGGAACCAGTTGAGGTGGCTCGGGCATCTGGTCAGGATGCCTCCTGGACGCCTCCCTGGTGAGGTGTTCCAGGCACGTCCCTCTGGGAGGAGACCCCGGGGAAGACCCAGGACACGCTGGAGGGATTATATCTCTCGGCTGGCCTGGGAACGCCTCGGGATCCCCCCCGCAGAGTTGGCAAACGTGGCTGGGGAGAGGGAAGTCTGGGCTTGCCTGCTTAGGCTGCTGCCCCCGCGACCCGACCCCGAATAAGCGGCAGAAGATGGATGGATGGATGGATAATTTGAGTTCAGTAACGTCTGAGCTCTGCTTTTTAGTGCCTCTAGTCGGGTCTACTTATTCTTCCCATTGTGCATTTAGTTCTTTTTTAAACATTTGGTGGTGTGTATTTTGACACAATGGCTCGGAACACACCCTGTTATTGCATTTCTCTCTGCTGAGGGGCAGACTGTTTGTTTTATCAGTAAATGTGTAATGTTTATGAGTTTTACATCCATTTAACTTAATTCTAACTCTTAGTTTGTTTTATTGTGCAGGAGTGTGAGGACGCTGAAGCACCTTCCCACAACACAGACTGGTTTTCCTTCTAATACTAAAAACAGCAACAAAGAACTAGATAGCCATTTTGGCAAAAAAAAAAAAAAAAAAAGCAGCGGCAACACAACCTCAAGCAGCGGCAACACAACCTCATCAGACCACCGGACATGAAAGTTCACATCCAAAGGACAGAGTTTGTACCTGTCTTCCACTTTGTGGAATAGTTTCAGGTTATATAACGCAGCAAGCTGCGTAGCAAAAAGGCTTTTTCAGGTACTCCAGAGCCCATGAGGCCGTGCTGATAACAGTGGCATGATGCACTTACAATCCTGCCTGAGAGCCTACAGGTCATCCAATGGTAGTTTCTTAGCTTTTTTTTTTTTTTTTTTTTTTCTTGTGAGAAAAGCCTTGGAACTTTCCTAGAAAAGGGGTTTGTACATAGCAGAGCTCGGCTCCTTCTGTCAAAGTTCTCTGACCTTTCCAGTAAACTTTCCAAAACAGTTTGCACGGCAAGAAGATCGACTCAATGAGATGATCTGGAAAGAACAAACATCAGTGCACAGATAGCAGTCCAGCAAAGCTGCACGGGGCTGGCATTGTCTGAAGGGCTGTCAAAGTTGTGAAAGCCTCTGTGACTGCAAACTGCCATTACTGTAAGACGGATACCAACACAAGTCCTGAAGGAGAAAGCTGATGTACTGAGAGGAAGGTGTTCCAACAATCATATTGTTGTTGAACAACCCTGCTTTGTTCTGCAGCCATTAATTTAGGAAACCAGTTTAAGGCCTGCTGGAGATGAATGCAGTATATCCATAGACTGTATATAGAGAGATGGACGGAGTCTCCGTGACGTCACCTATAGGTTTCTGAAGAGCTGAATTGAAGCTCGGTGGGCGGTTCCTACCGTCGCCATCTTGGCAGCGTCATGTGCGTTGACTCGCCCGGAAAATACAAATATGGGCAAAGAGACGGAGCTGAGAAGGGGGCTGTGAGCGTCATGGTGGATGATTGACATCGAGCGAACTCCGAGCTTTCTTAGCTAAAAGCTAACCAAGCTAACCCCGAGATAACGGGAGATAACGGGAGCTAACCAGCTAACGGAGGTAAGCGGGCTAAAGCTAAGTCACATTGTTAACCGGCTAAAAGCCGTGGTTGTTCTACGTTCTTCTTACTTGAAGCCGGATATGGGTATCTGTCAATCAAAAGGACCCGCCCCTAAATATGCCGAACTTCGAGATTAAATTACTTTTAAAAGGGCGAGTTAGAAAAAAATTCACTCCCCCCACAGTTGTCATGAAGGTAAACCTGACCTATAAACCTAAAATGGATTTTTGTACCAGGCTGTAAACATGTTTATTTCTGCTGTGAAGTTGGCCTTTTTAACATGGGAGTCTATGAGGATTTGCTCTGTTTTGGAGCCCCTAGTGGATGAAGGGAGAACTGCAGTTTTATGCACTTCCGCATAGGCCTCACTTTTAACCGCCGGAGGCTGCCGGTTGAGTATATCTTGTAAGGCTCTGCTGCTCACATGACCCACTACACAGCATAAATATGGATAGGTAGCTGGATAATAGGATTTTAAGATTTACCTGAGCCCACATAGAATATATGAAAGATATTACCTTAATTTTATCTCTCACCATTCAGCAGGCTAAATCTTTAAAGCACGGCTGCAACAGAAGTGAATCTGGACTAAATCGGGCATATTCACAACACATTCTTGACTTGAGTACAGAAAACAGTGTTTTACAGTGAAGTCCTCTGCAGTAACACACTCCAAATCAAACAGGTTCGAGTTAACCAGGATCGACCTCAACTGCTGCTGTAATCATTTCATGGAATACAAAAAAGTACAGAAGGACATCTCATGAGTTTCTAAGTGCAGGTTTGTCTGATGAGCATGAGCTGGTTGCTTTGTAATGCTTTCAAACACATCCAGCCTCGGTCAGTGATGTGAGGACAAAATGAGTATTTCCTCGACAAAACAAGCAGAAACTTCTGAGAAATCCACACTGCCTTGTCTTCTCAGAACTGTTTTTAATGTGGTTAAACCTCACCCATCTGCTCTTGCTCACAAACGCTAACTGCGCTCTTTATCAAATGGCTAGAAAAACACAAAATGAATCCACTCCATCGCAGCTTTATCCATTTTGGGTCCACTTAAGCTCTAGATTTGATTAGCAAATGTTTAGATGGCATAAATCTCTCAGCAAACCTCATCAAAATAATCCAGTGTCTCCGTATGTGATCAGTAATCCACGTTAAAGAATTGTTAGGGGAGCGCAAGGTGGGTAATGTCTTAATGAGATCAGTCCTGAGGTCATGGAGTCTTTAGAGGAGACTTCTAAGGAGCTGGATATCAGAGGTTGCCATGCCAGCAGGGGGAAGGAGTTCTGATGTAGCAAGATAAATCTTTACCCTGAGATGAAAACCATCAGCATCTGCTGCAATATGCATGAACAACCGGCTAGATGACGTTAAACACATTCATTCTTCTCTCACTCACTGACTGTAAAATCTGCTGTCTCTCTTTGTTACTTATTATTCCTCACATTAAAATTCAATGATTTACTTTATAAAGTCTTGTTTTTTGTCCACACAAGAAAGAAGATATATATATATATATATATATATATATATATATATATATATATATATATTTTTATGTTAATGTTAATTAACATATTTATGTTAATGTTAATAAACTTGCCTTATGTAATGAAACTTGGAAATGAAAGATACTTTTCAGGGAGTTAAAAATCAGTTTCTAACTCACAACAGAGCAATAAGTCAAAGAAATACAACTAATTCTACATGCTGTTTCAGAGAGGCAGCTTTCCAAAGCACTAACAACATGCCAACATCTTCTTCTAAGGAGCAACATGCAGGTTTCTGTTCCGCTGACAGGGTCTGAGTGCATGTCTCCAGGCTTCGGGGATTATCTGGAGAATGGCCTCCGATTCTTTGCTGTTCCCGCAGAAAGATTGTGTGCTAGTCATGCGTTCCCAGAGCTAGAAATGTAATGAGCTCTGCAAGGTTAACTGCACAGCTGAATAAGGTTCAACAGCAAATCGTACCCGAGGTCACCGCATGATTTTTGTATCATTGCAAGAGGAAAGGTCTGGGGATTCCTCTGCAACCTGTGTTGGGGTTTTGAAAAAATGTATGTTGATACAACATGGCCGTTTGCTGCCACTTGGGGGCGGGAAAATAAAACCTGTGGAGCAATCTAAACCTGTTGTTCTTAACGTGGGACTGCATAGCTATCAGCTGTAGACCCCGGAGATATTACTATGTCACTTTTCCACCACAGGAACTTATCTTTATTTTCTGCCCTGCATGTGAACACAGCATGCAGAGTGTGGCAACAGGAAGAGGGCGGGGCCTTATGAAACTTTATTAGTTCAGCCCACAGGTAAACTTCAAGAGCATCCGACAGGCTTTTTACATGCCGAGTCCTGAGAGAGGAAAGGTAGCTGCTGATAAGTTGCTTAAGGTTTTACAAGTACACAGATATTCCATTAAAGCTGTTCTACTCAATTCGGCTCTACGAGGTTCGCAATCCAGCCGGTTTTCCATGTACTCCTGCTTTAACACACCCCAGTTCAATTTAATGGATCTAACATCTTATCAGGTTCTGCACAATGACTCGTTAATTTAGGTCAGCTGCAAGCGGCAACCTCTGGAGGTTAAAAGTGAAGCCTATGCGGAAGTGAATAAAACTGCAGTTCTCCCTTCATCCACTAGGGGCTGCAAAACAGAGCAAATCCCCATAGACTCCCATGTTAAAAAGACCAACTTCACAGCAGAAAAAAACATGTTTATAGCCTGGTTCAAAAATCCATTTTAGGTTTAATAGGTCAGGTTTACCTTCATGACAACTGTGAGGGGAGTGAATTTATTTTTTTTAACTGCCCCGTTTAAAAGTAATTTAATCTTGAAATTCTGCATATTTAGGGGCGTGTCCTTTTGATTGACAGGTACCAATCTCCCGCTTCAATTAAGAAGAACGTAGAACAACCGCGGTTTTTAGCCGGTTAACAACAGGACTTAGCTTTAGCCTGCTTACCTCCATTAGCTGGTTAGCTCCTGTTATCTCCGGGTTAGCTCAGTTAGCTCTTAGCTACAGGCACCTCGGATGTTGTTAGATGTCAATCATCTACCATGACGCTCACAGCCCCCCTCTCAGCTCCACCTCTTTGCCCATATTTGTATTTTTCGGACAAGATGACACACATGCCTCTGCCAAGATGGCGATGGTAGGAACCGCCCACCGAGCTTCAATACAGCTCTTCAGAAACCTATGGGAGATGTCACGGAGCTCCGCCCATCTTTTTAATTACAGTCTGTGGTCAGCTGTGTTGGAGCAGGGATATGCATGGGAAACCTGCTGGATTGAGGACCTCATTGGACCGCACTGAGTACCCATGTAAGAAATTTGATGCTATGTAGCGTTAAGTACGGTGCTAATGCTACCGTAGAGTTAACCAATTCCTGTTCCCTCTCTTGAACCCGGCTGGAAGACCGATGGGCCGAAATTGCTTCAAGGTTAACTCCCTAACTAAACTCTGCACTTGTTGAGGTGGTGGAGTGGAACACACACACTCACACACACACACACACACACAAAATGAAAATAATGACCATCATACTGAAGAAAAGAGGACCTTTACCACAAAACCTTCACTGTAACAGTGTAGTATTTCCTCTTCTGGTCTCAGTCTGCACAGCGGCATGTTTTCCATTGCGTGCACGCGCACTCACATTCACACACACACTGAGCTGCCTGGACCACACGTAGGAGTTCGACACGTCCCACAACAGTAGGCTAACAACATCAGTCACAGTGGTGTATGTTATCAGTATGTGACCGCAACACCCGCCTCCCCCCCTGCCGTTGTCGACCATTAGTACCGCTGCAGATACATAATTATGTAGTGGAAACACTGGTCCTGAAATCATCAAGCAGGATACTATGAAAGGAAGTGGCTTATGTCTGACTGAAGCCCTGAATGCACACAGATTGACACGTGCACTCACACAAAACATGTGAAATAAAAGCAGAGGGGAAGATCTTTAAAGTGCGGCTGTTTACAGACACAAGTCTGAGCTGCCTGACAGCCTCAAGCTCAGGTCAGTTCACGTGAGCCGTAATAACTAAAGAACAGTCTGCAAACAGAATACTGATCCCGCTTACGGAGGAACCCTCATGCTCAAGTGTGTGCTCAAATCAGTGTGTGAGATGAGACCTTTCATCTCTCATACACTCCAGTCAAACCCTCATTCAGACAGACAACAGTCATAAAGCCGGCGTAGCTAAAAGGAAGAAAGGCTGCATCTCTTTGAAAAAGATTTGAATTAAAGAGATTTGCTGCCAAACAAGCAGAAAATTAAAGAACAGATGGGAAAATGGAAAAAAAAACCACAAGTCTGCAGCCACTAGTAGCACTGTGAGGTAGACACTCCTGCTGTTAAGAAATCCAGTTTGTCAGATGAGTGCCTGCAAAACATTTCAAAACAGTTATCCAATCATTCAACTCTGAATCACAGATTTCAAAACTTTAATGATGATTCAGTCGCTGCGGATTATAAATGTGTATTTACAGCCACAAAATCCTGTGTTTTTGTTTGAAGTAACCATCCAACCCACCCACACCGCAACACCACAAGCACAAGAAGCCAGGAAATGCAAACATTCAGTTCCTCCTTTAACTGCAGCTCTAACAACACTGCATCTATCATTTTCCCTTCACAGCCTCCCAGGCTTCTAATTTCCCACACCTCCAGTTAGGGAGTCTGCTCTGACACCAGCTGATGTCGCCCTCATGGCTTCATCCGTGATTATTTGCTCTGACTTCGTAAAGCTTTTAACCCATTCACTGAAACTGTGACGCAACATTTATTTGTTGCACTCCCCCTTTAAATATTTAGATATATGAACTGTAATTGCACCTTCATCTTGTGCCATCATCCAAACACAACTTGCCTACTGTGAGCTTAAACCTGCAAAGGGATTAAGTCCTCCACCTTTCCCACAAACCCATCCCAGCTTCATGCTGACACTGAAAACACCGGGGAATGTCAGGACGTGTGGAACATGACGCTTCAGCAGACACCGTCTCAGTTTTTCTGTATCACTCACATGTTCGAAAGTGGTCCAAATATCAACATGTATTAAACTCTTCTTCACGAGGCCTATTTTCTCTGCTTTCCATCTGAAATGACACCTAAAACAATTGACGTATATCTTCACATCTAAAAGAGCTATATGCATAACGTTGGTCTGTAAGGAAAGCCGTGAGCATGTGAGGTTACTATTATGTATAGATGGGTCAGATATAGGCTACTGTGTCAGAGTAAACTCACCTGGAACTTTTACTAAAAATAAACAAACAAAACAACAGAAAAGCCAAATCTATCTCTTAATAAGTTAATCAATATCTGCTGAGGGACTGTGCAAAAATAAAAGCCAAAAATGTGAACCTGAGCAGTTTTACAGATGATAAAGGTGTTATGCAGGTACAATATCACTAGAACCCATCAGTTAATGATGATAATCGACACCTTAAGCAACAGAACCCAAAATTACCCTAAAAACACCATGTGGATTCAGAAATAAGGAAAGTCCAGGATATTATATTTGACACTTCATAATTAAACCTCCTGAATCTTCATGGAAACTAGCAGGACATCTATAATTCAGAAAGCCACTTTATCCATTATTAAATACATATTTAAATACTACTAATATTCCACAAAATAAAAGGATATTCCAAATATATAGAGAAAATAAATTTTAAAAAAATGCTTTAACTTTATTTTGTAATGACACCTATTTAATTAAATTATTTTTATATGACTGTTTTGTTAGTTATTAATACTTTTATTTGTTATTTATTTATGCTTTAATTTCTTATTTGCATATTTTATTTTGTAGCACCAGGTTTGTGTATTTCATTAAACATTTATTTTGTAGTTTCACTTTTATTTTTACATTTTGATCCTCAAACCTCAGTCAAAGGGTTCCTCCCACTCTGCCCAGTTTGGTCCAGTCTCGTGTCGTATCAGGAATCAGCTGGGACCGTGAGGTCAGGTCTTTACAGTGAGAAATATGGAGGCCGTTAGTACACAAGGCGCTGAAGGTTCCAGCAGCGCTAGCTGCGATGTTCAGCCAACGTTCCAGGAATGTTGCTATAGAAAGTTCCCAGAAGGTTTTCCAAACATTCACTGAATCTTACAGATGCAACTTTCCCCGAATCCAGATTTCCCTTACCTCCATGGCAGCCTGTCTCTTCTCCGCTGTCGCTCCATCACAGACTCTGGCGCCTCCTTGGAATCTTAAGTAGCTGGTTATTACTCCGCAACCCTGAAGTGGATAAAGCAGGTGTAAATAATGACTAGACTGGTTGTTATTACTGTAGATTGATGTGTTGGAGTAGTCTGGACTACACTGAGGGGATATCCAGACTGCACATATAATCGCTTCGGGATCTAATAGTGTTTGGTTTGGCTTTTTTTCAGCTTTGTTTCTCCTTGGGGTTTTGGTTTGATGCATGCTAGCATACATCTTTCATGGTGTGAGCGAAGATCTTCTGTACTGCATGGATGTTATGCTGTACAGGGACCGCTGGCCAACAATTAAACATCACTGATAGCATTTGTGCTAAAAGTAACCAACAATAGGGTATAAACTAAACTTCGTATAGCTCGTATAGAGAAGGTTTTTATGACACATGCAGAAGAGCTGATTAAAAACCTACAACTGACAATGGAAACTGAAGGAATTATCATTTTGCATCCTTGTATGTTAACGGGCAGATGAGGAAACTGTCAACATTGAGTCATAATGAAAATGTATTGATGCAAGTATTGTCTAGCCAGCCATAAAACAGGGGGGAGAAAGACTAAGACCCCCTAGAGACAGGAAATCCATAGGATGAGGGGTTTACTCCATCCAGGCAGTGACCGCTACTGCTCAACCTCATCGAATGCTCACCGGTCAGAGTCAATTAGTGTGATGACACACAGGAACACGCTCCATTAGCATCTCGCTTTTCACTGCGTAAAAGGCTGCTACTTTATTTAGCTTACCATTGATTAAATGTAGCACTCCACCCAGACTCAACTCCCACCCTCCAATATGAGAATCAGTTATTTAATCAACTGATGAACTCCTTGATGTGCATTTAAGCCTCTGGAGACAAAGCGGCATATTAATGTAATCACTCATTTGGTGACATTTGTATAAAATTCTAAAAAAATTTTAAAAAAAATCAGTATAAATCAAGTAAGTTAATTTATTCTAAGTAAAATATAAAAGTGAGAGTCAACGATGAGGCCATGAATCTGTAAAAGTACATCTTCATACCTGAGAGTTTGACATAATGCAGATTAGCACAGCGCTGACTACATGTGATGCAAGACACACTGTGGGAAAGAAGAAATGCCCCTGAGGTGCATGTTTTCTGCTTTTCTTTCCGTTCTTTTCGCCCTGGCAGCATGATCTGAAACAGAAATAATCCTGTATGATTCTATAACAGGTATTTCTGCCATATCAGCCAGAGCTGTGAGATCATTCAGACTATAGTTAAATGTTTTAGGCATGTTGTTCTGCAACCCCAAGGTCAACAGGAGTTTAGGTTGAGAATGAAATCCTCTGTGGCAGCAACAACTTGCACATGAACGCGTCTAAGGCTGTACCACGTCTAATGGACAGGTCAGACAGTGGAAAGTAAGTCGGATAAGTTCCCAAGAGTTGACATTTTCTTGCCAACTGATGAAGGGAACCGACTGATTCTTTAGATTTTTGTTTTCGTCATTTTTTTTTTTTTTTTACCTTTAGGGTGCATTCACATCATGAAAGTCTGCTAGACTCGGTCCAATTGGGGACTCAATCATCGAGAGGTATATTCATACGGACAGAGATCATGTTCACGCTGCACTTTGGTCAAACGGCCTAAATCTTTACAATAATATATCCCCATTCCCACCAAAGGCGGCGCTGCACTAGTATTTAGCAAAAGAGGGGACAAGACCAGCGTGAAGAAGAAAACTGCTGCAAGCTAAACACGGAGATGAAATAATCACTGTTTGGGGGCTTTTTATTGTGTCTTGTGCAAGTATGCTGCATAAATACACTGCAACAATGGACGCAGTTTGAACAACAGACGAGGTTTAGGGCTCTTAACGTTATTTCTATTTACAATGCAGGAAGTAACTTTTTTTGTAGTCCACTTGAAATGGGCCGAGACTAGCGTTTGTAGGCGGACCGAGTCCGCTCCTTTGGTCCGAATCAGAATTTGTTTGGCACATTCACATTTATCAAAAGGAAGCGGACTTTCCAAGCAAACGGACCCCAGATCGTATCAAGGGCACTTTCACGTCAGCCTTTTTGATTCGAATGTGTCCTTAATAAGTTCTGAAAAATAATGTGAAACATATCAGAGGCTACTGAAAGCAGGATGAAACTCCGCTAGAATCACCTGCCTCTTGGACGAATATTAGAAAAATCACAGAACTGGAAGAACTGCATTGGCTTCACAGGCAGTGAAACGTCCTCGCCAGACCAGGAGTGTCCAAGTTTTCCACCAGCAATCCTGCTGGTTTATTATGTATCCCTGCTCCAACACACCTGACTCAAATTAAATGGATGCAACAGCCCAAAAAGTTCTTCACTCTTTAATTTGAGCCAGGTGTGTTGGAGCAGGGATACATGGAAAACCTGCAGGTTTGTGGCCCTTGAGGACCGGTGCTAGACAACTCTGCATTAGATGGTCTATGGCTGCATTTCAATTGCAGTTTTAGCTAAATAAAAGTGATATTTGTAAAAATTTCAGCAAAGTACAATTAAGATTTGCAGATGTTTCCATCAAAAGGTGAGGCGCTGTAATTCTCGTAAAAACTCGTCCAATGAGACTTCACTTTTAAGAGGATGGAGATACAAAACACTTTGTGTTTTGGAGCAGATATTTCGGTTGCCACCACCGCTGTGTCCAATGTCCTCCATTAGAAGATGAAAGCAGCAGGCGATAGCCCAGAGGCAACGTCCGTACGTATGGGATGGGACGGGGACACGAATAAAGGATTTCTGGGAGATGATTGTCGAATTGTGGATTCAGAATGCAGAGTTTCAGAAAAGTTTAGAATTTCCCCACCATCTCTACTTCACATTAACTGGTTACATAGCGCCCAACGTCACGTCTGATGATGTGTAAATGCAAGAAAAGTGTTTTTGTGATATTTTTTACATACTTCTATCGCAAGCCTTCTGAAAAACCTCCTCATGACAGTTTAAAAACTTTTTAGCTATATTTAAAAGGTTTTTCTAAATGTTGTTTTTTTCCATTACCAGTATTTTATTGCGATATTTTATTGCGATATTTCATTGCGATATTTTATTGCGATATTTCATTGCGATATTTCATTGCGATACTTCATTGCGATATTTTATTGCGATATTTCATTGTGATATTTCATTGCGATATTTCATTGCGATATTTCATTGCGATATTTTATTGCGATAATTTATTGCGATATTTCATTGCGATATTTCATTGCGATACTTCATTGCGATATTTTATTGCGATATTTCATTGCGATATTTCATTGCGATACTTCATTGCGATATTTTATTGCGATATTTCATTGTGATATTTCATTGCGATATTTCATTGCGATATTTCATTGCGATATTTCATTGCGATATTTTATTGCGATAATTTATTGCAATATTTCATTGCAATATTTCATTGCGATATTTCATTGCGATATTTTGTTGCGGTTTTGCGCAGTTCTAGGGGTAATGGAAACAGTATTTGTTGGAAAACACTGGCAGCACACACTTCACCGCTGTGGTAGGACTGGTTTTTCCTGCAATGTGCAGAACAAGCAGAGATGAGGTGAGCTGAGAGGCAGGCAGCATCATAAATACTGGTTTCTTCCCACAGACCAAAAACATCCGGGTTAGCCTAATGTCTGTTTCTAACTTGAGCCAGGAATCTTCAGGCACATCGTGATTTGATTATGATTCAAATGGACGCAATGAGATTATAAAACGATTACTGGAGCAGCATGCTTCCCGTGTGACTACTTAACGACTACTTCCTGACTGCAGACGTGTAACATGGTTTCTCATACTTGTTGTTGTGACAAATAAAGACGAAAACTGCTTCATCTTCTAGTTAATGCAAAAGCTCATCAGCATCTCTGGAGCAGATTTAATCGTATGTATTCTTGTTTTACAGATTTGTTTTAATGTCTGCATACATGGCGTCACTACGTCGGAGACAGCTCAGGTCTCTAACAAAAGATCCAATGAGTGACACATCCTGCTTTTACTTCTAATATACTCTCACACATTGTGCATCTGCAGGCAAGACTTTGTGAAACTCCTAAAGTGGAGGTGTAAAATGCTCATTTACTGCGTCTGACAGCCACAAAAGTACATGTGATTAGTCTGAACAGTAACCTACCTTCTGAAATCACAAGCTGCAGGCCATATCTATCTCATCATCAATTTCACGTTCATTGTTTAAAACTTTCTTAACCTCACAATCTGTAAGGAAGTTATGTGGTTTAGTGCATCAAGCATTATTTTCAAGGCAGGGAAACGATGCTTACATAATCAAGGTGATGAAAATGAAGTTGCAGTGAAGTGGGTCGGAGGTATTTATAATCCAAAACATTGTTGATCACATAGAAACAGTGACTGTGGCTGCGTCACATGACCGATCAGAATGAACAAAATCTTGCTGCATTATTTGATCCTAATCGATCTTTAACTAAATCTGCATTGCTTCATGTTTTTGTTCATAATCATCTGTAAATTGGGATTATATTCCTGCCATAATCTGAAACTGAAAGAAAAGCTTTTGAAACCTTGGAAGTCAGTGTTTCAACACTGAAAACCTGAAATAAAGTTTTGGAAGACTGAAAATAAGTTTTTAAACTTTGAAAAGTATTTTGAAAGTCTGAAAGAGAAGTTTGCATCTCTGCAGTATAATTTCTTTGTACTAGAATCTATTTTTCATCAGCGCAACATGCATATTCCAGAGTTTCAGACTCACATTTTCAGTCATCCAAGCCTCTTGTTGCAGCTGTGCTGTTTTCAACATTGTCAGATCTTTAAATCTGGCTTGTTGTCCCAACACAATAGTTTGCGTGGTGGATATTTTATATGGCATCTTACTAAATGTGGTATGTCATGTTACATGTATTCACATATATGTACTCATTGAAAATGTTATTTCTTATGGATTGGTTCACTGTCTATGGTAAAAAGATTCTCTCTAAGTGGATTTTTTCAAGTTGGGGTTGGGTCTACTTTGGTTACTTTCCTAAAGGAACATTATGTCCAGCAATTATCTGTTTTTATTCTTTTTTGACATAAAGCACGTATAACTTGGGATGACAAGCTTCCAGCTATAGAAACTACACGGATAGAGGTTGTGTATTTACTAGCGCTGTGACGATATGCTTTTGTCCTGATTTGATTCATCTCTGATTTTTTTTGGGTGCCGATATGATTCAAATTGTGATTCTCACAATTCTTAGATATTGCAGATTTTTGTAGATTAAAAACAAATAAAATGTATAAAAAAATTTTTGTGCTCGTCATTTTTCTTGATTTCAATGAGGAAAAAACAACCCTGTAGCCAGACCATCATTCTGCTGCTATAATGCCCAAGAAGACAAGTAAAGAGATCAATAAAAACAATAAAAATGACAAAAATTTATATCATGGATCATTTTTCGTTTATTTGAAAAAGGAAAAAAACAATTTTTAACAAAAAAATCTATTTTAAAATTGTGAAGAAAAAAAATCAGATTTTTGATTAAATTTTTCCCTTATTATTTACCTTCTGACACCTTGTAATATGAGATCTGAAAACTGCTGTGTGGACATTTGCAAGACACTTTTGGAACCTTGAAACTTGAGTTTTTAAATGTTAAAATCTTCTATATTGTATGTGAGCTCTGGGTCCAACACTGGTTGTTTTATTTTTTTGTTTTGTTTTTGCAAGTTTCAAACCTGTTATTGACAACAACTCGTGCTGTTGGCACCCTCACATTTTCAGAGTTTCATCCACAGGTTGCGATCACCTGATTTTCTGCTTTGGTTTGAAACTAGAGAAAAAAATGGCAGGGATCTAATCCTGACAACTGGTTTCTGACTGGACATTTTGGTAACAAACAAACTTGTTTGTGTCCTAAATGAACTCTTCCACAGGGAGTCACAGCAAATATGGGTCAGTGTCATTATCAGAAGCAACCAAAAAGCAGACAGAACGAGGTCAGATAGGAACACTTTTTTACTGGCCACTCTGCCAAGCCAACCAAAAATAGAGAAAAATAAATTAAATAAAACCTTGACACAAAAGTCAGACAAACCCTCACGCCTTTTATGTTTCATTTAGCTTCTATGTGGTGGGGTTCTACCTTACACTGTAAACAACTCTAACTAGACGTTCTATGTAAAGTTTGCATGTTTTTATTTTGCTCCAGGTTCTCCAGAAAAGTGCATGTGAAATGAACCCTTGTGTGCATGCTGTTCACTATGGCGTGGAAATTAGACACATAGCATATTTTTTAGTGTGTTACTCCTTTGTTGAAGCTCTTTTATGTAGTACAAAATATAGTCTGCATAGTTTAAAGTAGTTCAGGAAGCTTGCTTTAGTAAGTTCATGCAAAAACTGAATGTTCTGTTTCAAAGCCTGTTTCAGCTTTGACTATTATCATCTTCTGCTAGCAGTTGTTCTGACTAGCTGCTGCCAGGCGAAGGTTGTTTGTGATGCCTAAAGAATGCTGTAACACCCTGAGTGCATTGTCAATAAACTGGACAAAATACAGCTGATTTCTAGATTTTTTTTTTCCATCAGATAAATTCCACAACAACGGACACCTAATTAAAAGCTTTTTCTAATCTAAGCATGGGAGAGGATGGTATATCTGTAAAGCCAATTCATTGGTTATTCATGCAAGAACTTTTTTAAATACATAGTTCTAAGATATATAAAAACATTAAAAGTGAAAATTAGAATATGATTAAAAAAGCATCACTTCATGTTTGTGGAAGTTAAATATTGTGAGTTAAAACCACTGTTTTCTGTATGTTAATGAATGAAAGGGAGAATTGATGCTATTTAAATCCACTGTAGGAGTGAGTGTAAGGCTGCTTGGTTGTTTGTCTTGTGTTGGCTGTGTGATGGACTGGAGATTTGCCGAGGGTGCACAGCTGAGATGAGTGCCTGTACCCCAGCACCCCTCATGAACCCTCATTTGATAGATACAGGTCTGGAAAACAACAGGTTTTACATGTTTGTTTCATAAAGTGTGGAGTTTGGACCGACATCGATGATCTCCTTTTTCCGGTCCGGTCTGGTCCAGCAGTTATAAGCTGAAATAACAGACTTATGAAACAAATAATAAAATAAAGAATAAAACTTAAAAACCAAGGGAAGCCTTCTTATCCACGGGCTCCTCTTGGAAGAGTAAACGTGTTCAGCACAACACGGCAGCCAGACCATCATTCTGCTGTCAGGATGCTGGACAGGACAAGTTAACAAAAAAAAAAAAAACATGAGATGCTGCCGCATGATGTCCCATGACGTGTAAATATCTGACATTTCTGTTGTATTTCATTTGTGCCTTTCTTCTTTTCCAGCAGTCTTCCTGGTTTGGGTGTGGAGCTTGTTGACCCCTCTTTTCTTTTCTTCTCCACCCTAACCAGTCGAGGCAGATGGTCATCCTTCCTGGCTTCGTGTCTGTTGGATGTTTTTTCTTGTTAAAAGCGAGTTCTCTCCTTTCCACAGTTACCATGTGCATGCTCAAGAAGAGGAACTAAGAAGAGCTAAATGCAAAATAAGACAATGGAGATGTTTCTACCAGGACTTTACATCAACCTTGTGAAGCTTCTTGTTCGCAGTAGCAACACACAGTTACACACAATTCCCATTGTGCTTGGCTGTGAAGATTTTCTTTTCTAAGTCTGCTCACCTTAGAATAAACAACTTGTTCTTCCAGTGTATGACAAACAGTCTTGGCAAGCTGCATTTTATCTGCAAGCAGAACAAAACAAAAACTTGGCATCCTCGTTTTTCCAATTTGGCTTAAGTAGATAGAGAAAATCTGCCAAATAAAAATAGTCATTAGACAGGAGGGTTCCTGACTTGTAAATATCTGCTTTGACTGAGGCCAAAAGTAAATGATCTCTCACTGTGAGTTTATTTCTGGCGTCAACTATGTCAATAAATCCAGTTTAATATACGATTTATTAACAGCAAAGATCACCTTGAAACGTCAGTGTGAAATACGAGCAGAGAACTCTTTACTTGGGGTTTTTTGACACTGTTGCTAATGGAGACCAAAATGGTTTTAGCCTTTATCTAACATGATAAATTGTGGTACTTCCGTGTATGTACCACTTCAGTCTTTTAATATCACCATTTCACTAACTACCCCACAGCGACTGGCAGTAATCTCAACTAGTTACACCAATCCGACTGCTGCATCCCTGTTGTTAGAGACGCCTGTCAGAGAGACCCGTAGACCTTCTCCCTGCTGCCATGGCAACCGGCTAAAAAAAAAAGCAGCCTGACCTGATGTTAATATGATTTGACAGGCAAGAATGTGCATGCATATGTGTGTGTGAGTGTGGGAGGGTGTTTTATTGATACTATATACTTTTCTTGTGCGTGTTTCAGCATGTTTGCGTGTGCATGCATGTCTGCGTTTGGATGTAAAGCTCATTAACTCCTCAATGCGCCACTGCTACGCTTCTTAGCCGAGACTTAAAACAAAAATAAGAGAGTGGTGGCAGCCCTCGCCCCCCGCGCTCAACCACCAGGTTATAAGGTTTGTAAATAAACAGCAATTGCATCTTTGCTCTTGCAACTAGATTAAAAAGAACAATCCTACAGCGCTAGCAAACAAAACATCTATACTGGACTAATTAGGCTGTGGATCAATCATTTCTTGTTTATCTTTCAGCTGGCAGTGAAATTTAAGAATATTTTTTTTAGATTTGTTGAACAACTGGTCATTATGTCAAATTCTAATTAAATATATTGAATTTTCTATATTTTTCTCCAAGTCTTTTCTGAGTGGGTTTTTCCAATTCGGCTCTCCGCACCTCTTTTTAATTCAGGGAACACCCCTCACCCTGATAAACACATTCCCTTCCCCCATCACCGCTCTGCTAAAGCAGCACACATAAACCATTCCAGGGGAGGAAGATTTTTTTACCTGAATGTTCCAAATTGGTTTTGTTTAGTAAATCTTCATCTCCATGAGAAATAATGCTTTTTTTTATTAACAAATGTTAAAACATGTATTGATAACAGAATTTTAAAATGTTCTGTGTTTTTATATCTGTAAATAAATTATATTATATTATATTATATTATATTATATTATATTATATTATATTATATTATATATTGTTATTTATTATAAATATCATTTAAATTATTATATATCATTATTATATTATATATTTTCTTGCAATGTCACAGTTGCAAATCTAACTGTAAATTCAGCAAATCTTCATTAACTGTGAATGCCTTAATGTTTGAATGCAATTCTCTCCACAGCCTTAATGCTGTTCTACAGAATACCCCAAATACTGTACATCTACATGAAGTAAATTTATGGCGATCCTGGATCCAGCCAACTCTGGACCAATTGAGCAGGTGTACTGCAGGTTTTAGATGTTTCCTGCGGCAACACCATCAATTCAGATGAAATAGTTCTGCCACAGCTTCTTGTCAAGTTCTACACAGGTCTCTTGACGAGCTATTTATTTAAATTAGTTGTGTCCCAACATCTAAAACCTGCAGGACGCTGGCCCAAAAGGTCTGGAGGTTCTGGTTTCCTGATCTAAATACATGCAAGACAAGCATCATCTGGATAATACCAAACCTTGGATGGTTGCAATCCACCATCAAAGTGTCAAAGTAGAGAAAGGAAAGGATCTGATGTCTTACATCCCTACCAAAAGCCATGTGTGACACTTTTCCAGAATTCTTCATCAAAATGGAGATAACCTGTTTGTACCAGGTGCAGCATTGTGGTAGAAAACAAACTAAAGTTTCTAACTAACAAATACCTTTCTACAACACACAACACAGAAGGTTTTTTTTTCTTTTGTCATTTTAATGGGTTTTTGTATTTATTTATTTTTGTGTTGTTAAGCACATTGATCAGTTTGAGTGTGGCTGTAAGGTGTTATAAAACTCTACTGCGACTGGAGAATGAATTGATTATTTAAAATGTGAGAACAGACTATCAAGCAGATCTGCTGCTGCTTAAAGGTAAAAAAAAATGCAATAAGCTTATTTGTGAGTTTTAGATGTACTTAAGTTTTGTCATTTTAATATCAATTTCAAGTGCATTTGAGAGAGAATAAATAAATATATAACTAAATAAATGCATTTTTGGTCACAATTTTTTCACAAAAGCTTCCCCATATTGACATTATTGGTTCTAATAATAATAAAAAAAAATGTCAAACAATCCACGAATGGCTCAGGTAGGTTTATTTCCACAGTTTTTCACACTGTTTTTTTATCACCTAAACGCATGTTTGAGTTTGAGTTCCAGCACTCTTTCCGTTAGGTTTCCATGGCAACGAAAAACGCGTCGTTTTAGAGTTTTTTCTACTTGGAAATCCTTGTGACGTCCCGGGGGATAAGGTTTGGTGATTGGTTACCTTCTACTGGTGAACAAGGGCATGTACAAATACATCAGGCGGGTGGAAAACGTGGGATAAAGTTATTTCCAACGATGGCTGGTGAGTTTACCAAAGAGAGACATCCTGCTGCATTCGTTGCTGTGGGTTGCTGTTTTCCACTTCGTTTTCAGGCTCTGATTCAGGTTCCAACATGTAGGGCTGTATGCTATGTGTTGACATTGTATTTTGTTTTTTTTTATTGAGTTCATATTAGCCTAATCCTTCTGTTTATGAGATGTTACAATGACGGCAAAAGCAGGTACGGTGCGCGCTCCCGATGTAGTGCAGTGGCGGGAGGCGGGGCTTAATGCGGAAGAGTCTCAATCCACTTGTTTTGCCCACAGGCTGATCTGACAGCCTACGAGTGGCAGCCGGCCAATAGAGGGCGCTGGGGCACCGCCTCCCCCTGATAAAATGGGGAGAATTTAAAATTTATTTTTCATAATATCTTCATTTTATGTTCATAAATGTTGGTTTTACCCACTAGTATATGCTTACATGTAATATGAAATGTATCAGCTACATTTCCCACCTGCTGGCGTTCATTTGACAATAAATTTACACAAACGTTACTGTCGTGGGGCTCTGGTCTGACTGCCCCAGCAGTGCACTCAAATAGCCAATCATGCAGTGTAACTAGGACAAATTAATAAATATATGACCAATCAGTGTCGCTGAAATTTCTAGTCTTGGGGCACTAAAAATATTGCCCCTCAGCAGGAAATGCCGCGATATTTAAGATGTAAAAAAAAAAGAAAAAACGAGAGCGACAGAGAGGGGGCGTGAGAGACAAGCTTGTGTGGTGCGGTCAGTTTGCGGAGTGATGGCGAGTTTAACAAGCGAGGAGCAACTTCCACCAAATTCGGTGAGATCCTTATTTATTTCCCCCTTTGCAAGAAGGACAATGAAGGAGAAAATCCGTGTTAAGGAATTGGGACCCGACAAGCCCGACCTTAACATCAACCAGCAGACCAAGGAGAAAGGCAAAGTTTACAACCGGAGTTTTTGCAGGAGTTGGTTCGAGCGGAGGTCGTGGCTTACAGGCTGTGGACTCGCCAATGCACTTTTCTGTTTTCCCTGCATTCTTTTTAAAAGTGACAGATGTGATTTAACATGGACACAGTCAGGACAAACCGACTTGAAACACCTCTCCGAACGCATCAAGAAGCATGAACGATCAAGAGTTCATATGGAAAACTGCATCAAGCTAGCTGTGCTAGGAAAGATTAGCATAGCAACGCAGTTGGACGACGGACACCGCATTGCGGTAAGAAAGCACAACAAAGAGGTTGACAAGAATCGTCATATTTTATCGAAACTCATAGACTGCATTAAGTTTTGTGGTGCTTCTGAACTCGCATTGCGGGGGCATGATGAAAGGGACACTTCTGAAAACCCTGGAATTTTCAGAGGTTTAGTTGACTAAATGGCGTCCATTGACCGGGACTTGAACGACCATCTTGAAAATGCAACTGTTTTTAGAGGCACCACAAAGACCGTGCAAAACGAGTTACTAGACTGTATGCTGGCAGTTCTGAAAGAAAAAAATCATTGATGAAGTCAAAACAGCTGATTTTTTAGCCATCCAAGCTGATGAAACAACTGACATTTCCACACACTGTCAGTTAGTCCTGGTTCTAAGATACATTGACAGAAGCCACAATGTCCAGGAGCGTTTTTTTGAGTTTATTAAGCTCTCCAATGCCAGCTCGGACACAATCGCCAGTGCCTTATTAGAAAGGCTGCGCATCATCCTTCCTGAGGGACAAGAAAAGAAGCTGATCGCCCAAGCCTATGATGGGGCTTCAGTGATGAGGGGTGCCACTGCAGGAGTTCAGCGAAAGATCCAGGACATCTATGGAAACGCTTACTATGTTCACTGTTATGCCCACCAGTTAAACTTAGTAATGCAACAAGCAACATCTCACATTCCCCAGATCAGTCACCTCTTTTCTGACATTGGGGGATTTCCTTCTTTTTTTTCCAAGTCAAGCAAGAGAACGGCAGTGCTTGATGAGGTGGTCGCGCATCGCCTTCCAAGTGTATCAGCAACACGTTGGAACTTCAAGAGTCGTGCTGTTAACACAGTGTATGAACACAAGGCTGATCTGGAGAGGTGTTTTGAGACCATCCGGAACAGACCTGAATTTGACAGTCTTACAAAGAGAGAGGCTGGCGGCTACATGAGAATGCTTCAGGATGATGATTTTTGTTTTTTCCTGGCCCTCTTTCACAAAATAATGCCACATGTGGACATGTGGTACAATCAGCTGCAGAAAAGAAACATAGATTCTGTCTACATCTCAGGAATCATCCAGAGATTTACTGACAGCATGCAGGCTATCAAGTAAGCTGCTGTGCACAGTGTTACCCAAATGTTAATTGTCTCTGAATAGACTCTATGTAGCTTAATGTTCAAATACAGTAACTCATCATTTAATACAGTCTTAGAGTTATATATTATATGTTAACCAGTTTTCAGAAATGATTTTTGAATCATATGTACTGTTTGTGTATTATCAGAGAGGCTGTTCCTTCCCTAGTTGAGGGTCAGGAGTCCAGTGGACCTGTACAGGAACCACCCACAAAGAAACGGCGGACATTGGGAGAAGACCGGAAACACCATTTGGCATTGGAGGTAAACACTTACTGCTGTCACCTGGTGGACAGAAGAATAACAATTTTTCACCACACTAGCTGTTTGAAATAGTGCTACTGACTGAAATATACATTGTCATGTGATGATGTGAATACATAGATCAGGGGTTTCCAACTCCAGTCCTTGTGAGCTACTATCCTGCAGGCTTTAGTGTTTCCCTGTTGTGACACACCTGACCCAAATCAATGTCTCATTAACAGGCAGGTGCAGAAGATGACAAGTTGTTGGAGAACCTCTTCATTTGAATAAAGTGTGTTGTACCTGGGAAAAAACTAAAACTTGCAGGATAGTAGCTCATAAAAACTGGAGTTGTTCAGGAAAGGAAAGGAGAATTGCAATCTGAATAATTTTTTTCAACAAGTCTTCACAAACAAACAAGTCGTGTGATTCCGGTGGTTACTTGCTCTCAGTGTACATTCAATACAAAAAGTTTAAAAAAAAATTAAAGTTATAAGATATAAATAAAAATAAGAAAAATCCATTTTAAAAAAGTATAAAGCTTATTGTTTAAACTGAAACGTCAAAACCGAGTTCTTACTTTTTTTAAATGACATATGTTAAAGGTATGCAACACCATTATGTGCCATGCCAAGGAGAGGTTTTCCTTCATCAAACACCTGGTCAGTGCCACTCTGCTGCAAGGAGACTTCCCAGAAGTTCCCAAATTCTGCGCTGGATACTGCGGTGGAAGCATATCCCTCACTGGACAAGGCCAGGCTTAAAACAGAGCTGTCCTTGATCTACAGTAATGAAGAGTTCCAGAGCTGCAGTGGTGCACTGGCTCTCTTTCAGGTTCTGATGGAGAATAATCTCCAAGACACATTTACAGAAACTGTAAGTCTTCTCAACATCCTGATTACCAAGCCAATGACCACATCAGAATCGGAGAGGTGCTTCTCAACGTTAAAGAGAATAAAAACGTTCCTAAGGAATACAATGGCACAAGATCGCCTTAATGCTTTGGCTCTGCTCTCCATAGAGAAAAAACTAACACGGGACATCCCTGATTTCAACACCAGAGTCATTGAGAAATTTGCCACTCAAAAAGACAGACGAGCAAAGTTCCTGTACAAAGAAAAACTGTCCATCCCCTCCACTCAGCTATCACACTACACTCACCTCAGGAACACAAACACATTCTTCTTTCTCTGATTAACTCACTCACAATGTCGATATGTATAAATTCAGTTTATACCCTTTAATATTTGACTTATTATATTTTATGCTTTTTCTATAACATGCTTAGAGTATTATATTGTTGAAAACTGTTTAAGTTTCTTTATCCATGAAAATGGTGATTTGAGGAGATTAAATCATTACTGTGAAATTGCAATCGTCTGACTGTTGATTGGAATTCTTACATTATACCAGGCAAAGCAATGTATTGTCACGTCAGTCCCACCTAGAACATTTTTCACCAGCCGCCACTGCAGCCTGCGGAGAGGGTAATAAAACGATAAAACAATGACTTGATCAATCCCAGCCCTTCTGGTCTCAGAAATAAAAATAAATTAGCCTGAAATGCACAAAATAGTTCCACTTTAAAAGGAAAACCCTTCAGTGTAAAAAAGTTTTGAAAATGTTGATATATTTAACCTGAATATCTTGCATAAATTGCATGAAATTATGACTAAGAAAACTTAAAAAAATAAAAAAAGAATAATAATAACAATAATAATTTAAAAAAATTAATTAGATAATTATAAAAAATTAAAAAAAAAAAAAAATTATTCTTAGCTGACATGGGTGCCTACATCAGGAAGTACGTCTTGAATTATTTACAAATCAGACATGATAGAAATGTATTTAAAACACAGAGACGTTATGTTTTAAAGTTATAGTTAACCTATAACCACTATGGCATTGGTGCTGACATATTTTACCACTGAATAGCAGCAGTCAAAACAGCATCTATGTGCATATATGTACAAGGACAACGTGGGAAGCGAACATCGCAGGTACAGAGTGTTACAAAGACAAGTATCACGTTATACACCAAGACAATTGGGGAGTGTGTGACAGGTGGTGACAAAGAGAAAACAGGTGAAAAAACTATCAATCTAAACATAGGATGTGGAAAATAAATAAAATGCACAAGGAAACAGTCAACAAACCAAAACCAAGGGACAATGAGCAGATTATCATTCATTTCCACCTTAAATTTTGGTACCCATGGCAACAGGTAATGATCTCTTCCTAACTAACTGCTGCCATAGCAATATGCCACTAAATTTAAAATGACATCACCAAAAAACTGCAGTAGAAATCCTGTTATTAGTATAGATTTAGCAAGAATTCAAGTTTCTAAGCTCAATTCTCACCGCCTTGTCTGGGATTTTCTAATCCCTTATCCCTGTTAAGCAAGTTAGGTCTCCACTCCCCATGATACTTCATAAGAAAGCCGATTGCAACAGAGACAGGAAAACGACAAGGTTACATATATGCTTGCAGGAGGAGCCATAACCCTAAACATGATCCAGCTGTGCATCAATGTTGCGTTGTTTTGTCTGTCATGACCCTGCCTGTTCCCTTTTCAAGCTGCAATTTAGTAAATTAAAAGGAGATCAGGCAGATTAGACTAAATGCAGACTGCCACATCCCATTTGCCACACTAACTCCACATGAGCCTCTCAGACAGCCTAAAGCTTTTTCATTCAACTTTGCTGATGTACACCAGCGGCTGCAGTGACAACAGCTATACTCCAGCATCACTGCGTCTTAAAAAAATATATTTCTTGCATCTTCATAACATCATAATGAAGAAAAGGAAATGTTACAGCAGGATTACATCACAGTGGCACTTAAATTACATGTACTGGCACTTAGACTCGATTTGGACAGGCAGTTCCAAACTTGAGAACAAAGTTTTCACATAAACACAGATACATCTGCAGACACACACAGTAAAACTATAAGAACTCAGCGAGTGCAGACCTCCACCCAACCATTGTCATTTGTTTTATTTAGAAACTTTAATGGCAAAGTGATCCCTATCTCCCATAGAACAGTAAATGCTGGTAAGTTGTGCAGGAGAAGGTCACTGAGGCTTTTGTCCAATAGATGAAACTCTGACTCTTTCAGTCCTCAGTCCTCACCGCTTCCTTCTCAGTTACGTACAGGAGTAAAGCTACAGCATAGACTGTAAATAAAAAGATGGACAGAGTCTCCGTTACGTCAACCTTAGATTTCTAAAGAGATGAATTGAAGCTCATTGGGCAGTTCCTACCGTCGCCATCTTGGCAGCGTGTCATCTCTTCCGGAAAATACAGAAATAGGTAAAAAAAACAAAAGTAGAGCTCAGAGGGGGATGTGAATGTGGGGGTCGATGATTGACATCTAGTGAACTCTGACCTGCCTGTAGCTAGAGCTAGCCGTGTGAACCTGGAGCTAACAGGATCTAACCAGCTAATGGAGGTTAGAAGGCTAAAGCTAAGTCTAACCAGCTAAAAACCGCGGTTATTCTACTTTCCTCTCACTTGAAGCGGGATATCGGGTACCTGTCAATCAAAAGGACACGCCCTTTAAGTATGCTAAATTTTGAGATGAAATTACTTCTAAAAGGAGAAGTTAGAAAAAAAAAATCACTCCCCCAACAGTTGTCATGAAGGTAAACCTGACCTATTAAACCTAAAATGGATTTTTGAACCAGGCTGTAAACATGTTTATTTCTGCTGTGAGGTTGGTCTTTTTAACATAGGAGTCTATGGGGATTTGCTCTGTTTTGGAGCCCATAGTGGATGAGGGGGGGACTGTAGTTTTTGGCACTTCCGCACAGGCTTCAATTTTAATCACCGGAGGTTGCTGCTTGAACTACAGGCAGGCAACATTACAGGATGGGCGGAGTTTGCCAACAGGTAGGTTCATGACAATGTTAAGAAATGAATGTCTCCAGTTTCAGTTTAACTCTTTGCTATGTGTATTGACAAGTGAATGCATTTCATTTACGCTGTATTGCTAAAGTTGTGCTAACTTAGCTTAAGTTGTTACAAGTTGTTACTGCCTGTGTGTAGTATACAGAGCTATGCACTGATACTGTGATCTATGTGAGTGATGTGGTCAGTGAGTTCGATCTGTAACTTAAAGCATGATCTGTCACAAAAAATTATCAGTTTGTACTATCGAGTGGAGCAAACCTTCCCTGTTAGCAAAAGTGACTTTTACACTGTCTGTTTGTTAGCAATGACATTACTGTGGTTATGCTAACCTAGCATAGCTTTAGCTGAAAGCTTAAAACCAGTAACTGCAGAAAAATCATAAGTCTACAAAATATTTGAAAGTACACAGCGACTGTTCATCACTCCATCAGCTGCGACTTGAGACCAAGCGGCAACCTTGGTTAAAATCTGGCGGTTAAAAGTGAAGCCTATGCGGAAGTGCATAAAAATGCAGTTTCCCCTTCATCCGCTAGGGGCTCCAAAACAGAGCAAATCCTCATAGACTCCCATGTTAAAAAGACCAACTTCACGGCAGAAATAAACATGTTTACAGCCTGCTTCAAAAATACATTTTTGGTTTATAGGTCAGGTTTACCTTCATGACAACTGTGGGGGGAGTGAATTTTTTTCTAACTCGCCCGTTTTAAAGTAATTTAATCTTGAAGTTTGGTAAATTTAGGGGAGTGTCCTTTTGATTGACAGGTATAAATCTCCGGCTTCAAGTAAGAAGAACGTAGAACAGCCGTGGTTTTTAGCCGGTTAACAACGTGACTTAGCTTTAGCCCGCTTACCTCCGTTATCTGGTTAGCTCCTGTTATTTCCGGGTTAGCTCGGTTAGCTCTTAGCTACAGAAAGCTTGGAGTTCGCTCGATGTCAATCATCCACCATGACCCTCACAGCTTCCCTCTCAGCTCCACCTCTTTGCCCATATTTGTATTTTCCAGGCGAGACGATGCGCATGACGCTGCCAACATGGCGACGGTAGGAACCGCCCACCAAGCTTCAATTCAGCTCTTCAGAAACCTACGGGTGACGTCACAGACGCTCCTTCCATCTCTTTATATACAGTCTATGGTTGAGACGCATTTTCCAAGGAGCGACATGAACGCAAAGGGGAGGAGGGGTTTATTAAGAGTCATCGCAGAGCTGGACAGGTCGCCAGCCCTGCGATGGACTGGCGGCCTGCCAAGGGTGTACCCTGCCTCTCGCCTAAAGATTACTAGGATAGGCTAAGTGGACTAAGTGGTTCAGATATTGAATGAATGAATGGGTCCTCACTTTATGGCAACTGAAATAGAGTAAAGAAAATGTCATTTAGGGTACAAGGGCATCACAAAGATGCATAAATAATATATTTTTCAGTCAATTTACTTTTTGACTACATACATATAGCCTAAATCTAAAGATAAACTCGTCAGTACAGCTTTAGCCAGAAGTTTGATGCTTTGTTGCATGTTTCTGCTATAAATTACAAAAGGACAAAATCTTGTGAAAGAGTACAATGCTCTGCCTCTAAATAATCTTTGTTGTTTTAGGTGTTAAAGCACCAAAAAAGAATTTATCTTATTCATTATCACTCATTCATTTTATCCATTGAAAATAACCCCGCAGTGTCTGGGCTGAATACTGGAGGTCTTTACCCAGTGTTTAGGTTCACTGTGGGTATTATTTCAGATGGCAATAGACTGCCTATGTGTCATACATTCAGCTAAAAGTTGTATAACTTGGCTCAAACTTTTGGGAGCTCATTATGATTCCTGTCCTGACCACAGTTTGAACAGTAGCAGAGTGCAAGTAAAGGTTTCCTGCTGTTATTCTTGCAGTGGTGGCTGTGAATGCTCCATGGTAAGATTAATGTAATGTACACTACATGATTGGCTAGGTAATTGACCTGATCCTCTGTGGAAACCCTATTAGACCACTCTGCACATCACTGATAGCTTCCAAGCATACAAAAAAGCAGGTTAGCACAGGAAATGATATTATACGCTGGCCATTGCAACTCTGCACCGCATCAGTCTCATAACTTCAAGGTACAGTGGAGTATTTTATCATAAAACCATTTTTCATGCCATGTACTCATACTAAAGCTGTCTCCAGAATACAGTTTATATATGAAGTTGAACGGCTTTGATCCATTTTCTCTTTAAAGATCTATTTTTATCTATTTTCTTTGTTGTTTTAGTGAAAGTGTTTTTGTTTGTTAAAGAGTATCGTATTGGATTCCAGCAGGAGCTAATCGGAAATGCTGCATGGTGCTCAAAGATGACATGCTGTATAAGCAAGACGGAAAATAACCACCAGCTTCCAGCCACCAGTCAAAGTACTGGCAATCTGGACAGAAACTGGGACTTCAGACTGAGCTTTACCTAAAAGCATTTTTTATGAGACAAATCTTAAAATTATTATCGTGGGCAGCCAGTGAATGATACGTCAGCAGTATCATTTGTTCATTGGTCAGCCAGAAACCTTTAGTTTACAGCATATATAGCAGGGTCATCCCTTTTTGTTGGGCATAAGGAGATTGTCTTTGTCAGACATGGACAGAAGTCAACTAAACTGGTTAAGCTGACCAAAGCTGAATCACAGGTCAACTGCAAAATTACAAAAGGACGCCGTGAGCTGATTCCACGTGGTACATCTGCTTGGAGTTATGTGACAGACACCCCGCTGGGGCTTAGTTGGTTTCTAAAGTGTCAGAGTGCCACCAGTGAGTGTTGCTAATCTGTCCGGAGGCATAAAGACGCTCTGCTGGATCCCATCGCTCTCTTTCTTTTCTACAGTGTTGACCATCCTTTCTTCTGAAAGCTCTTCCAATCCGATAAAAGAAAAACATCTTAGGGAGGAAAGTTAAGTTTTTCTTCTTCTGAAACTCAACAAACAACTGAACTTCCTGAAACTCATAAACATGCAACGAACACCACAACAGAGCCAAGACACTGTGGATGGATCTAGGAATTTAACAGTGTATCCATATAAAATGAATGTAGGACTGGAACAGGGTGGAAACACGGGGCTCAGACGACATGCTTTTCCTTCGATTCAATTTTTAATGATTTTTTTGGGTGTCGATTCGATTAAAACAACGATTTCTCAATACTGACTATTTTTAATTTGAAAAGCAGGAAATTTTTCTCCATCTGGCATCTAAACATATAACATTTTTGATCGAAAAAAATCAATTTTTGACCAAAAAAAAAAAAAATCAATTTAAAAATTGTAAAACAAAAAAATGCTGATTTTTATGTGAATAGATTTTTTCTCCCACATCTAGTGGAAATTACAGTCTGGGTGGAATTCAGCTGGTCTGCGTTCTCTGAGTGCTTTTCTAGTTTTTTAAAGTGTCTTGGTTAAGATGGGTAGCTGCCTGTCCGGAAGTACACAGCTACACATAACTTCTATGCAACTATACATACTGAATAAAACATCATGCATCTTTAGAATTGCATCATCAATTATTGTCTAGCAGTGATAAAAATTCAAAATGTCCCCAAATATTTCCTGTTCTGCATGGTACTATCCAGATCTACCTTCCATATTTCATAAAGGATGGATTTTCTGGACATTTACTGTGGAGTTATATGCATATATACTAAGAATGACCATCTTGCGAAAGCCTGTCATGATGTGGGTTTTTTTCGTGTAGTCTTTAGTTCTTCTATCCTGTTTTATTTTATACTTGTGTTTTCTGTCTAGCCTCATTTCCTGTTAATTCCCCTGGGTTAACTTAGCACATCAGTTACACCCATGTCTCATTGTTTTCTTTGTATTTATACCACTGGTTCATTGAAGTTGCCACCGTTTGCCCATTTGAGTTGTACATCAAAATGTCTTGATTCTGTTTCCTGCCTCTCCAGCCCGCTGGATCAGATCACCCCCAAACTTTGATGAAATCCAAGTCAACAAGACCCAGTTTCAGAAAAATAATCATAATAATCCATCCAGTAGTTTTAGTGACAAACTGCTAACAAACAATAAACGCCAGCGAAGCATAACGTCCCTGGCGGATGTAACAAAAAGCTCATAGTTTCCAGCTGAATGACAGGAAAAGAGATCTTATTGTCGACTAAAACCTGCATTTATTATTGTACCTATATGTTTTTAAAGAAAGTAAACACATGTTTTTTTGGGGGTTTTTTTTAGCCAGTGTTATCAAGGGCCATTGTGGAAGATCCAAAAAGCCACTTGTGTCTCCGGAGCCACTTGCGGACCACTGTCCTAGTTAGATAAAGGTTAAATAAAATGGAAATAAATCTCATTCAAACAGCAGTACACCATCACTGATTTCCTTAGTTTTAAGTCTTCGCACCTTTTTATTTTATTTTTCACATATTCTTTTTATGCCGGTTCGAGTTTCTGACACCTTTGCGTTACAATTTAAGACACAAAAAGAAAAAGTAGCTCCACTTATCACAGTTTCATTCACTTAGGTACAAGAAGAAACATTTGTAAATCAGGGAAGCCATTTGTTCAAGCAGAATCAAACACGTTCAGCCTCATATATTTTTAAGACAAACTAAAACCTGCAGCAACAGGATCAGACCTCAACGGATCCCTGCTAAGTTCTTACCTGATAGGCTATTTTTCCGTGCTGCTGTGCACCTTGCTTCCCCACTGTGAATCCATTTCAGAACAGCGTTTTATGTTTAATCAACCTACTTTAGTATTATTATTATTCATTCTGGGATGATTCCACTCGGTGTGTGTATTTGAAGCAGACTGGGCAGAAAATTGCTCCAACTGCTCTCCCCCTGGATATGACAAAGAAAATGCAGGAACAGCAGCATTGGTGTGATGGGGCTTTTAATGCTGCGTTTAAGAGCTCGGCCACTGCTGTTTATGTTCAGCCTCACTGCCCAGTTTATGAGCCAAACTGCAGCTCCTGACTGGGACTGATTGTTGGACACCTCTCAGTGATTCCCTGTAATTCCAGATGAAATCAAACAGACTTGCTTTCCTGTGTTTGCTGTGTAAACTGTGTTGCTTCACACTGCAATGCTGTAACCTGCTCTAACACACCCTTGAGGCATGTCAGTCAAATATGTACTATCTTTCTACTCCACACACCGGACATAAAGTGCACCAGAAGGCTAAAAGTAGCAAGCCAGCACTTCCTGGTTTGTTTTTCTGGTTTTTTTTAAGTTAATAACAAGTAGATATCAGATAAAAAATACTTCAAACTCAGAATATCCACCACTTCACCTCTGCAGGATGAAG
This sequence comes from Telmatherina bonti, assembly GCF_933228915.1. Lineage (NCBI taxonomy): Eukaryota > Metazoa > Chordata > Actinopteri > Atheriniformes > Telmatherinidae > Telmatherina > Telmatherina bonti. Next base: position 10,598,135 of record NC_136623.1, read on the forward strand.
TTTCATACATTCCCTCTGAGGCAATGCTTTTGGTTTGAAGTGCTGACACCTGAAGTAGGCTGTCCTCGCCACTCGTTCCTTCTTATCGAGGACGTGCAGGCAGCTTCCTCACAGGAAGACTTGACCAACGCCACCGCTTCTAACCTGTTTCCTCAGACTAGGTGTTTTCAATACTTTACTGTGGTGCAAAAGGAATTAGTCCTTTCTGTGTATTATATGAGTGAGTTTGTACTTGGAGCTGCAGGAGTTGGGAGATTAGAGAAGACAGCATGCTAACCTGTTTGCACACTAAATAAGCATTAAGGTTACATAAAGCTCATTTTCTTAGGTGTGGTATGTTTGCAGGCTGTCTCAAATGTCCTTAGGATGGCTGAAAATCCCAACATTATCTACTTATTTGTTCAAACTTATGTGATGCAGTGTCTATTGACACACAATCACAAACACTTAAAGGAATAAAAAAAACCTTTTTCATGTCAATGGTTTTACATATTAAGACATAGTAAACAGCAGATGCATTAGTCCGAATCATCCCCCCTCCAACTCAATTGTTAAACTGGATTTATACTCATACTGCGTCTAGTAGGGCCGGCTTCGTGTTGCAGTTACTTTTCCGTGGTCACCGCATACATTATCACAAACCGACCAATCAAAAGGGAGCACTTCCACTGCTTTTAAGCATGCTGCAAACAGCGGTGCACGTCAAGTCTGGAAGAGGTAAAGTCTCCGCGGAGCATCTAACGGTGATGCTGTAACCGACCTTACGCAGACGTCATGTGTATAAATGAAGTACCACGTAAACTGTGAAATGTGCTGTGTGTTTTGACAAAACATGTCCTGTTTGTGACTGCTGGAATGGGTTCCAGCTTCACCGTGGCCCTTAACCTGGGGGAATGATGGCTGGATGTAGGGGTGGATGTAGGGATGGATGGATGATGGATGGATGTAGGGATGGATGTAGGGATGGATGGATGATGGATGGATGTAGGGATGGATGGATGATGGATGGATGTTGGGATGAATGTAGGGATGGATGGATGATGGATGGATGATGGATGGATGTAGGGATGGATGTAGGGATGGATGGATGTAGGGATGGATGTAGGGATGGATGGATGATGGATGGATGTAGGGATGGATGGATGTAGGGATGGATGATGGATGGATGTAGGGATGGATGTAGGGATGGATGGATGATGGATGGATGTAGGGATGGATGGATGTAGGGATGGATGATGGATGGATGCAGGGATGGATGTAGGGATGGATGGATGATGGATGGATGTAGGGATGGATGGATGATGGATGGATGTAGGGATGGATGTAGGGATGGATGGATGATGGATGGATGTAGGGATGGATGTAGGGAAGAATGGATGGATGGATGTAGGGATGGATGGATGATGGATGGATGTAGGGATGGATGTAGGGAAGAATGGATGGATGGATGGGTCTCATGCTTGTTCAGAAAGCCATGCTGCCGTGTCCTTATCAATGAAAATGTCACCAGCTCTGATCCTTGAGGACTACTGTCATGCAGGTTTTGGATGTTTCCCTGCTGCAACACATCTGATTCAAATGAATGGCTCATTAAGTGGCTCCTGTTGAAGTTTCATTTGGTTTGGGGGTGGACTGGTAGTCTAGTGGTTACAGAGGGGGAGCTTGGGTCTGGAGAATCTGGATTCAAGCCCCCAGAGTGCTACTAGAGGTGAACCACTGTGAGCCCCCCTCTTTGCCCACTGCTCTACATCTATCAGTAGGTCAAATGCAGCAAGCAGAGTTAATATTGGCTTTTGTATTCAGTAAGTATTGTGTAGCTTTGGGGTTTTGTGCAGTTTTTCAATCTGACCAGGACTTCTTCTGCGAAGACGTCAGCTGTTATGAATGTTTTCCACGTCTGAATAATCTTTCTCACCGCAAAGCAGTGAAGTTGTTAAGACCTTATAATCCCTTTAAGATCTTTGCTGGTGTCTTTTCTCTTTTTAGGATGGTATTAAATCTGTTTCAATTTTTTCCAAATCCTATTTTTCTCTGAAATTGTGTCTAATCTAACCCTCTGAACTGGTGGGGTTAACATGCTCCACCCACAGAGGAGCGGGTTCCATGATATTCCACGTCTTGGACTTAACTCAAGTTTTAATGTCAAATTCTGTGAATCCGTCCGTGTTTTCCGCATCACGGAGGGCATTAAGCCCTACCAATGCCTGGACAGGTACTTCAACGTAAGGACAGATTAATTTGAGCGCCCAAAATAGTCGGACTCTAGTTCCCAGGATGAGTTTAAAATAGTTCGGAAATGGTCTTATAATCCCTTCAGGATTGACGTGCAGCAACAATAACTTCTTTAAGATCATTAGTGATGTCTTTCCGCCTTGACATTGTGGGTAAAGTACGTCTGAATGCTTAAGACCAGAAAAACACCACATCTTCTGCTTTTAAAGAGACACTCAAACTTAAAGAGGATCAATTAATAAAGTCCATTTGATTAGCAGCACCTGAAAGCTGCTTTGCCTCTTAATTCCCATGCAAGCAGTAAGAATAAACGTAGGTTTTCACACATTGCTTCTGTATGTTGCCTTCTTTTTCTTTAATAAATAATGACAGAGTATGTTTATCGGATGTATTACATAATGTTAAGACCTGACAAGGACCAGATTATCTTTATTATGCCCTGATACATAACTTCCCACACTGATGGGTTGAAACAGTCTTAGAATTAAAAGAGGGTGTACTTTCTTTTTCACATGACTGCAGGAGTTAAAATCTTCATGCCTGGCACAAACTTCTGCAAACCTCTCTCTAACCTGGTAGGATGAAACATGAGCAAACCTAGAAAACTGTTCCACTTTGGTTCAAATCAGGTAAAAAACAGAGAAAACAGCCCCCAGTTATGGCCTCCTTTCAATGTAACCAGAGCGCTGAACAATGGCTGGTTTCCTGCCAGCTGGCATACCACCTACCGGCATTTCAGGAGACTAGCGGTAATTTCTGACTCGGTTAATAATAGAAAAGGAAATTTTCTGATCCCAAATTCTCATATCAGCAGCCACAAATCTGAACTCCATTTCTGATGCAAGTACCCCAGGTTCAGCCCTGAGTTAATGTCGTCTCTCGCTGAACATTTATCACATAATTATTGTGAAACTCAGAGGTAGTCAGAGTCTGGCTGGTTCAAAGAACATTTAGAAGATACAGTGGGTGCACATCATTAAAATCATATTTTCCTCTCAAGTAGAAAATCCCATATTTAGAGGATATTCAGAGGCACTGCTGATGCCCATTTCTGCCCTACATCAACGGCATTATGACAAACTTATTGGTGATGCCAAGTAGGACATCGTTAAACCTGTGTCAAATAGCATTTGCTATTTATTTTCTGCACATCCTTAGTATGGTTTCCAGATGGTTGCTGCACACAGATCTGTACGATGACTGGTAAATGTTACTGAGACGTGCAATCAAATCCACAAAACGAGAAAATGTGCATTTCTATTAATCAATAATCCAGATTCATCTGGCGCAAATATGGACTGATGGGACACAGGTCAGTTTTGAGTACAGTCAGAGCAGAAGCATGACAGATTATTACTCGTATCAGCCATTTATACATCTCCCTCAGCTCGCCTGGTTGTGCATTATTGCTGTGAAATCAGAGAGATTAAAACAGATTAGAATTAATCTATTATCAGTATGATTTGATGCTTGCTCATGGGCTTTAATGGCCATGTTGTTGACGAGAGGAGTCCTCAGCCTGGCTCCTGTAGTCCTACGCCAACACATGGCTGCACAGTGCCATCATCTGGCCGACTGAGTGTACAGGCTGCAGACGGTGTTTTAACATGCGTTCAATAAAACCAGTTTATCAGTGTGATGAGACACTGGAATTATCAGGATATGTTTATATGTTTTTATTTATATGAAACACCTGGTCATTTTATAATGAAGCAAACAACGCCACATGAAGTAAATACTTTTAATGGGAAAACGGAAGACTGAAAGCGATATACAGCCGAGAAAATTGTCTTGGGAAACTTTGGGTGATCAGGTCTCTTTTTATTGATTAAGTTAAAAGCTTTAGTCTGCTTTGATAGCAAAGCTATGGGTATGTCATAGAGTGAAATTGATATGGCAATGTCCAAACCCATCCAGGACCTATACATACATGAAGGAGTAATATATATTCTGTTATTCCAGACCATTTTTTCCTTTTTCCACATTATTATTATGATTATTATGATTAGTATTATTATTAGTGTATATGCAAGGGGGGTGGTAATATGGTGGTTGGCAATGTATGTATGTGTGTGTTTAGGTTGTAAAATGGAAAACATATAAATAATGTTGATAAGAAAAAAAAAACTGAAGGCTGATCTTTGATTTGCTTATTACATTTAATCTGCGTATGTTTATGCAATGAATCGTCATTTTCCCATGTGTCTTCTGAATTACAGCTCCATAAACAAACATCAGTTGTGAACAGACTAAACAAATGGCATGTTCGTTTCAGAGTGAAAGCAGTGGTACTCGCTGAAAGGTTTCCTCACAAAGAACTTCTTTTAGGCGTGTGTCTGTCAGCTGACTGGATTTTCCAGGAACTGAGTCCATCGTCAAGCAGAAAGTAGTCTGGTCACACGCTGGACAATCTTTCCTTACGCCAGATTTAATCCTTTTTTTCAGTCTGAGGAGGACTTCTGCTATTTTCATAACACAGTTCATACTGTTCAACAGAAGAGTAAAGAAGCTCCTGTTTTGTGTGAATAGTTAATTTTCTATCTGCCTTAAAGACTAAATGTGTTTTAAGCTGATTGAACTGAAATGAAATATACACTCTTTTAACCTTTTAAAATATTGAGAAAAGATGGAGGCAAACTAGGCTGAAATGGCCATTTTGGAAATTTGACCTGAACTGTGGTAAAAACCTCTCAAACTTTGTCCTGCTTCACTTTATCAGACATGACCTTTGCAATATTATTTTCACATTGTACTAAACTTGCATAATTTAAATTCATCTTAACTCACCAGCTCCCAAAGACATCTGTTGTAACAATGGCAAGCAGCCAATGAGTAAAAAGGTTTGTTTGTTGTAGGCAAGCCTGTAACTTTTTACATTTATGCTATGTGTCATCTTTATTTGTTCATCACCTGTAACACATACACTGATTTTTACACATCTTAACAAATCTCACTAGCGGTCCCTTTACTATGACTCTGTAAGAATTAAGAGAGACCTTGAGGTTGTACAAATGTTCTAATTTTATTATGGGGATGCAATTACAGTTTAAAAAACAGACACATGACTCTCAGTTGCACCTTGTTTCTGTCATAAATGGTGGTGGTAGAGGTGTGGACCCAAATGCAGGAGACGGGTGCCAGAGATGCAGAACTAAGAGGTTTTTATCAAGGCACTGAAACGCAGAGGACACAGGAGACTAAACTGAACTAATACACACAATGTGTGTGCAAACAGAAAACTACACATCAGGGAACTAAACCCGGAAAACTACAAACTAAAACAGGAAACCAGGAACTAAAGAGAAGACAAAACATCACATCATGACAGCACCCCCCTCCCTCAAGGGTCAACCCGGCCCAAACGCAAGAGTCCATAGACGGGTGGGAGGAGGGCTCCCGGAGGAGGCACCAGGGCAAAACATAGTCTAGGAGGCCAAGGCTGGAGGTTGGGGCAGACTCGGCTCTGGGGGATGGCTGGGAGGCAGACTTTGATCTGGAGGATAGGCAGGAGGCCGGGACGATGGGGGCAGGGATGGTTCAGTAGGGCAGTTGGGAGGCAGGGACGAAGGGGGCCAACATGGTTCGGTAGGCCAGTTGGGAGGCAAGGACGATGGGGGCAGGCATGGCTCAGTAGGACGGTTGGGAGGCCGGGACGACGGGGGCAGACATAGTTCGGTAGGACAGTTGGGAGGCCGGGACGATGGAGGCCGACATGGTTCGGTAGGACAGTTGGGAGGCAGGGACGATGGAGGCCGACATGGTTCGGTAGGACAGTTGGGAGGCCGGGACGATGGAGGCCGACATGGTTCGGTAGGACAGTTGGGAGGCCGGGACGATGGAGGCCGACATGGTTCGGTAGGACAGTTGGGAGGCAGGGACGAAGGGGGCAGGCATGGTTCGATAGGCCAGTTGGGAGGCCGGGACGATGGGGGCAGGCATGGCTCAGTAGGACGGTTGGGAGGCCGGGACAACGGGGGCAGACATAGTTCGGTAGGACAGTTGGGAGGCCGGGACGATGGAGGCCGACATGGTTCGGTAGGACAGTTGGGAGGCCGGGACGATGGAGGCCGACATGGTTCGGTAGGACAGTTGGGAGGCCGGGACGATGGAGGCCGACATGGTTCGGTAGGACAGTTGGGAGGCCGGGACGATGGAGGCCGACATGGTTCGGTAGGACAGTTGGGAGGCCGGGACGATGGAGGCCGACATGGTTCGGTAGGACAGTTGGGAGGCCGGGACGATGGAGGCCGACATGGTTCGGTAGGACAGTTGGGAGGCTGAGACAGTGGGGGCCAGAGAGGCAGGTTTACCCAGATGGGCCAATGAAGACGGACCCTTAAGGTAGGGCGTCTACAAAACCAGCAAAGAGAAGGCAGGAATTTCTCAGACTTCAAGTTGGGTTGGATGTAGACAGAAATCAGCTACACTCACTGATTTCCCTTTAGGCTAACAGACAGAGGATCATTATAAATTTCCTCATAATAACCTTGATTATAGTGACACACTGTGGAGGCCTTTGGTGTTAATTTGTGTCTTAAGTGGCTGTAATTATAGCCTTACTTCAATCTGTCCACGGTTAGTTACTGTGAGAGTAGAACTTGTCATTTAAAGTCATATTGAGTGTTGAGTTATTTTAAATGACCAGTGATTCATCCGTAGGGGGAAAAGATCAGCTGCATTCACATGTATTCTACACATCTGTAATATACTTGAACTTTATAGGCTGTAGTTAATCAGAAAAGAAGGGAGAGAATAAACTGGTGATGTGAAGGTTATGGTGGAGTGAAGCCCTGCTTTTTACTGGATTAAACCTGCACTATTTACTGAAGAAGTTATGTTTATACATAAGAATTTAAAATAATCAGCATATTGACTAGTAAAATAAGTGAGCACCAATCTAAAAGCAATGTCACAATATATTAATCTGCAGTAATGCATTTATGGAGCCAATAGCATTGATCCAAACATCAGTCAGAGATCAGCACAGTAATACATGTTGACATTTACATTTGCTTTTTTTGTATTAATGGAAAGGATCCATTAAATCAGCATGTGGTATTGTCTCATAATGATCCCTGGCTTTTGAACAGAATCAATATCATTGTGACAGAATTTGTGATTTTTGCCGGTATCAATCTGTTATCTGCTGAATTCACATCATCATATCCTGATTACTCTGAGTGTGTAATGCTGAATCTGATATTGCAAAAATATATATATACAGATTTCAGTCCTAATCTACTTTCTGATGCCTTGATTTTAGTTTTTCCAGATGAATATTAGTTGCTGACAACTATGAATATGCTAAGTTTTGCCATTTCCAAAACATTTGGGAATGCCAGTCGTATTCCATAAGTGCCTGTACGACCAGGCTTCCCACATTCACTGCGATTCTGTGCATCCTTAACTTCTGGAAATGTAATAATAATGCAGGTAAACTGCCTTTGGCCAGACAGTATTGTCCATAAAAGGAAGTAACACAAGAGATGTTCTTCCTGCTGAACTAAAAACTACCTCAAGTTCAAGATAAAGCTGAGGGAACTTTTTAAAGTCAAGAAAGCTATGGGTCCCGTGTTGAGGTCAGTTTTAAGGGTTTTGGCTTGTTTGTTTTTTCTAAACAAAAAGATATGACTGCACACCCACTTAAGGGGACTTCTTGTTTTTTCCTAATTATTTTTAGGGTGTTGGTTTTAGGGACAGAACTGGGGTTTTAGGGACAGAACTGGGCCCTGTGATGGATTGATGACCTGTCCACCATGAGCCTTGCCTCTTACCTGGTAACTGCTGGGATTGGATCTAGCTCCCTGTGACCGTTAATTAGAATAAGAAGAGTGAATGGATGGTTGGGCCGAATTGGATTATGGTTAAATTTAGGATTAGGTTTTGGAGTTAGGCATTCAGCTGTGATGGTTATTGTTAAGGACAGGGATAAACAAGGCGTGTATTGATGTGCATGTATCTTAATGTAAAAGCCCCTGCAGGGGCTGTGCTGCAGTGCACTGGATCATTTTTTTTTTCATTTTTGATGTTATCAATAGGATGTCTCCGTCAAATAAAAAAGAAATACATTACACAAAACACATAACAATCAGTTTTGCCTTTAATAGGACCTTTAAGGTCCATGTTGCCTTGGTTGCCAGTACCTGTCGATATCCTCTCTACAACATCAAGAGAATCAGACCGTACCTGACAGAACATACGACTCGGCTTCTGGTTCAGGCTCTGGTCATCTCACGCATCGATTACTGCAATTCCCTACTGGCAGGTCTGCCTGCATGCTCTGTTAAACCTCTGCAGATGATCCAGAATGCCGCAGCTCGTCTAGTTTTCAACCAACCCAAACGAGCTCATGTCACTCCGCTGCTAATCGCTCTTCGCTGGCTTCCGGTTACAGCACGCATCAAATTTAAAACTTTGCTTCTGGCTTACAAAACAATAACTCAGACAGCTCCCGTCTACCTTCACTCCCTAATCCAGGCCTACACTCCCTCTTGACAGCTACGTTCCACCAGTGAAAGACGCCTCGTGTTACCATCACAACGTGGGACTAAATCACTAGCCAGACTCTTTTACTCTGTCATGCCACGATGGTGGAATGACCTCCCAAACTCTGTCTGCTCTGCAGAGTCCCTGTCTACTTTTAAGAGCAAGCTGAAGACTCAGCTCTTCAGGGAGCACTTCAACACTTAGAATAGCTGTATTTATTGGAAAGTTGGAGAACTTAGCCCAGTACTTTGCAACAAACTTTATGATATTAATTCTTTGTGTTGTAACATAGATATTATATTGTGTGAAGGGAGTAAACAAAAACAAAAAAAAGCCTGTAGCACGTGCATCCAAGTGGACAGTCCACTAGCATCTTCCTACAATGTCCTCTACTGTTTGAGTTTGTGCTTGTGTTGTTCTCACTCATATGTAAGTCGCTTTGGATAAAAGCGTCTGCTAAATGACTGTAGAATAGAATAATAACAACGTATTTGCTCAGTAATATTTTCAGTTTTCCCTCATACAGTATTCTTACCACATAAAGGTCTTTGTTGGATGTATGGTTTTTTTTTTGTTTTTTGTTTTGTTTTGTTTTTGTTTTGTTTTGTTTTTTTGTTTGGTGATGCTTTTAAAAATAAGACACTTTGAATTTGCAAAGCAACATCTAGAATCTCTAAAGCACAAGATATGTTCGACCTGAAAAACAGGTCCTAAAAACTTGCAGGTTGAGACTGAAAGGCTAATTTGTATGCACTGTTCAGGGGAGTTGAGAAACTAACCCAATCTTCAGGCAAATTTACAATAAGCTATGCAGTAAAAAGGGGACAACAGGTTTCATATTATTTGGTCTTGTAAAATAATTAAATAAAATTCTACATAAAGTACTAAAACAAAAACATAGATACGGTGGGAAGAGGTGAATTTTGCCAAACGCTCAATGATTATATAGCAATACTTGTTATCTAAGTATTTCAGCTTCAGGGAAAATGTCAATCTTAATCAATATGTCTTATGATACCACAGTAAAGTGCTGCTTGCATCTGACCAATCAGATGCGTCCGTGCACAACACTGGCCAATCAGGATCGGAGGAGGCGTTCCCAACATTTATTCTGCACCGGTCTCCGTGCGAGTGAACAATAAACAGCGATCACGCGGCAGATGGCAGACGCATCAGGATAAAATAAAAAATAACAACAAACAATAAAAACAACATCGGTAAGATCTCCGCATAAAAAAAAAACCCAACACATTTGCTTTTGCTTCGTGATTCGGTTAGCAATGTTTTTATGGTGCATTTACGCCGCGCATATTGCTCGTGCGTTTCAGTTAAATGTCACATAAACACGTTGACTCGGAGCACGGTCGGTTTAATATTGACTATATTAGATCCAACCGTGAAAGTAAAACATGGTTTTTATTTAACGAGAATGTAATCCTTTTAGCTGTTATCCTCCGGGCGGTACGTTGTGTTCCTCGCCGGCCTCAGCATCATGGCGGCCGCAGATGTGTGCTACATTAGTGTGCGGACTCACAACACGCCCAAAAGATGCATCTTCTCTAAACTACTCATATGTTGTGTTTAATGCACATCCATCCACATGAAACGTAATGATAGCCCTGAGCTTTTAACCACGTTCAGTCCACAGATATCTGTGGCCTACCAAGCAGCAGGCCTGAGAAGCTGGAAAGACACAAATCAGCCATAATCCTGACATGAAAAGGCTGATTCACGAGCAGTAGGAAAAACGGGAGTTTTACTGGTTGAAGTATTTAAACCGATTACTTGTGTCAAAGTAGCACCATTAAAGATAAATAGATGGATAAATAAATGCAGCATCACAGGTAAGGGGTAGGCCATAAGTCCCCCCCAAATGTAAAAGTTATAAAATACAACCAAACAAATTTTGACAGTGTTTGTGCATTAATATGTAAGAATTACTGTAATTTTAAGAGCATTTAAGCTTCTCTCATACTATACTTTTAGCTAATTTGACATAACAAAGAATAATATTTAGGAAAGTTATCACACTTTGTATGTTGACTTAAACCAAGCCACATATTTTAGAATATTTAATAAGAAAATACAGTTTTTGCTGTTTACTTTTATCTAACTCCAACTATTTGTACATTTCTATTATCTCGTATGTAAAGATTCAGTGAATATTATGTAAAGTGCCTCTGAAATATAATAGAGAATATTTATAAGTACTTAAACCTACAGGTGGTACAGGTAAAATATTATTTGCCGTGTTTACAAATAAAAATAAGAAGCAAACAGTTAAAAAAAATGTATTCCACAAAGTAACTGTATTAGTAAACTTGTGGATCTGGACGCCCGGTTGGGTTTACAAAATAAGTACTGTGGGTTACCTGATAGTTTATTAAAATAGCTAAAACATTGTAGGGAAGAAATATCCTAGACTTGGAAAGTTTTTATATAATATAGTAACATATTTTAAATGAATGTTTTTGTGAGTTTCCACATATGTATTTACAAGTTTCTGATGGTGATGGGAGGGGAAGATCCATTATAAGCACTGAAAATCTTTAACCTATTCCGTTAGTGGGTTTTTTTTTTTTTTTTTTCATAAGCACAACCATTAAAATGGTTATAAATATGCAACAAGTTCATTTAAGATGAGCGCTTCGTCATCTATATTTCTTTCCAGATGTTAGTCATGAATCCTGATGCCTTTCTAATAATGAAAAACAGTCCATTGGGAGTCTATAAAGTAACCAGGTATTGACTTAAAAGCCTGGAAGGTCATGTAAAGTATGTAAATATAAGATGTGAGGTGGTTTATATGTGTTAGAAGTCTTCCCCTGTCATTCCCAGCGACAACATCTTCTCCCAGGAAGCTGTCAGCAGCATGTTTCTGGTCAGCACGTCATGCTGCATTTCTATGGCGGTTTCTTCACTCCATGTTATCTTCTCTGCTGCGTACAGATAGCTGCGGTCATGGGCAAGGCCCAGTCACATCTGGTCAAACACAAGGATGAGAGTCAAGATGCCCTGACGACAGCCGGCGAGTACAAGGACGGCCAGTCGGAGGAGGATGGAAAGAATGGAGACGTGTCTCAGTTCCCTTATGTGGAATTTACCGGGCGGGACAGCGTTACGTGCCCGACCTGCCAGGGCACTGGCAGAATTCCACGAGGTAAAACCTCTACAGATATTTCCACCACTTCATGTTCAGTCTAACGCAGATTGTTAAATGTCAGACAGCAGCTAAAACCGTTCCAAAACTAGAGCTTTTCATTCACGCCGCTCTTCTACTTGCTTCAGTTCTGTCGTTTTCAGTGGGATGTTTTTGTGGTTTACAAAAGGAGATGTACGTCTATTTCAACCCTTTATTTCAGAAGAACTTAAGAGGAACTTATTTCCACATGATAGAATTAATATAAGGCTGATTTTCATGTATTTAGATGATCATCAGCAGTAAAAAAAATAAAATAAAATAAATTAAATTATGCCAATTAAAACTGTTTGTAGGCAATCTGCAGCAGGTTTTTTTTTACACCATTATTCAGCTTTTGCATCCAGTTCTGTATGTTTCAGTCCTCCAGTGTTAGACTGTCACAGCTTTATTGAAATTTGTAGAAATGCAGCCATGAAGCAGCTGTTTGTGTCGCTGCATTCACCTCATGGCTGCAGCTTTTCATCCACGTTGGAGCATTGTCTCCCTGCGTCAGCTCATCACCATGTGATTTCTGAGTGAGACTTGAGTAAAGATCATAATGTTGTCAGACATGCGTAGCAACAACATTTGCCACGCTGGGTTGCCCCATTATATCAAATTGCAGCTGTCAAGCAGTTGTTTGTGACATTCTCAGGAGAGTTGTTTTTGCCTACAAATGAAAACATGTCAGCTCTATTTAACATACAAGTTGAGATGAAGATGCATTCGGATGCAGATATACGTGACTGAGCGAGCAGGTCTGCATGCTAGACTGATAATCTTACAATAAAAAGCTGAAAAATAAAAAACTTTGCTATATTCCCAGCAGTAACAGGATAAACTGTTTCCTCTTCCCTAAAAAAAATCATTGTACAGGTCAAGAAAACCAGCTTGTGGCTCTGATTCCATACAGCGACCAAAGGCTCAGGCCGAGCAGGACGTAAGTCTGCCCTCTGTACTCCTTATAGATTAACCCAGTTAGCTCTACGAGTGATGAAACAAAGCGAGCACAGCAACAGGATGGACTTTGAAGGCATCAGCTGGTTTCAGGGTCTCACTTCTCCTTTCTTTCTCCTCCAGAAAGCTCTATGTCACCATTTCCGTGGCTCTTTGCCTGCTGCTGTCCGGCCTGGCAGTTTTCTTCCTGTTCCCTCGCTCCATTGATGTTTCCTATGTGGGAGTAAAGTCTGCCTACGTCTCTTATGACCAGGATAAGCGCATCGTCTATCTCAACATTACGGTAAATGTGCAGAAAAACTTGTTGGCGATGCTTCACAGCAGCTGCAATGTTTTTTTTTTTATTCTGATAGTGCCTTATAATATTCAAGAACTGGGGTGATTATAATGTTAAACATGTTAGTATGATCACCTGACTGTAATCTGGTCTGCAGCTCCAGATTTTAGCACTGATTTAATTAGTTTCTGGCAAAAAAAGAAACATATTTTTAATAAAAAGAAGAGAATTCTCTAAGCAGATAGCATAAACAGCTGGTTTGTAAAATATAAACATACTTTTTATCAGTGTTTCTTTCTTTAATTGTGTTTTTATGTTCTCAAAAATAAGAAGAAAATCCGAAGTTTGCACTTGTAAATGAATCTCATGCATTTTGTGTTTTTCTCACCAGAACACCCTGAACATCACCAATAATAACTACTACGCCATAACTGTAACCAACATCACAGCACAAGTTCAGTTCTCCAAGACGGTGATCGGCAAGGCCAAGCTGAACAACAGCACGGTGATCATACCGCTGGACGAACGGCAGGTAGGTCCAATCAGAGGGCTTCTGAGCTGCACGGCAACACGTTTATCCTAGGGCTCCTACGATGAAGGTTGTTGACGCTAGTTAGACTGATGGAAAACAACATTTAGTCACATATTCACACAGAATCAGGAAATGTGACTGATCAGACTAACATGAACTATTTAAACTTTATCCTCTTCGATGAATAAATAATAAGTAATAAATAAATAAGTCTGTTTTTTATTTATTATTTTATTGATTTAAATAAATAAAATTAAAGAAAAAATTAAATATTTATTTATTTATTTAAATTTTTTTTAAAATATTTAAATATTTATTTAACAAATGAATATTTTATTTTATTATTATTTATTTTTTTGTTTTTGTTTTTTATTTATTTTTAATAAATAAATAAGTCTGAATAAATAATTAGGCTCCTGTGTAGAATTAAGCTTTTCCAGTGAGATATTATTCAGTAGAGCTCGTAGAATAATTTATTCTGAGCCATGTCTTTCATAAAAAACAAACTCTAGAGGGTTTTCATCTTAAAGTCCCAATTTTGGTGAAGTAATAATTTCATTCAATAATATTAATGCATTTAATTTAAAAGCACCTTTCATGAAACCCAAAAGCACTATACAAACAAAAGATAAAAAAAATGGATGAAATCTGCACATAAATAGAAGAAATACAGGACAGTGAAGCTGGGATTAAATGAAAAGGTCATTTTTGAACAGATGATGTTTAGGATGACACTCTTCAGACTAAGAAGCCGTTGACTTTGGATAATAATGTTTTTTTCCCCTTTATTTAACTTAAAAACCCCGTCAACCCTTAATGTTCCACATTTTCAGATGAAAGGTTCCTTTTAGCAGTTTTCACATTGATTTTGGAAGTAAAAGCACGACATGACTGTGAAGGAATGACGCTGATAATGCAGAGATATGTGCAGCATATTGTTCTCCATGTGGAAAGTTAGTTCTGTTTATTAACTACTATGCTTACACCCCAAAAAAACTGTTTCACTTAAGTTCACTAAAGACAGTGATGAGTTTGAATAAAATATTATTAGTTTGTTAGCGCGCTATATCGTTTATCCACACAGAGTTCTTGCTACTAAATTTACTGCAAAAGTAAACCCAACACACGGAAGGCACAGCAGGAATGTTATCACTCTTAAACAGTCAGAAAATCACATGTTTGCTTAACAAGCAGAGTTTGCAGGCTCTGTCTTGCATTTCGTAGCTGGACCAGCTATAAATGGTTTAAAAATGACAGCAAATTCCTGAAGTGCAAATGAATTTAAACAGACTT
>NC_136623.1:10618092-10633092 GCF_933228915.1 Telmatherina bonti
TGTTCAGATGTTCTGAAGTTGTATTAGTTTTTCAGTAGCACATGCAGTGTTGTCATGCAGTAGTTCATTAGAAAAAAAATCCTCATTTTGTCATTTAAGTTCATTTGTGATCATTTCTGTTTAATGCAACATTTCCTAACATTTCTACTCTGTAAATTCAACTCTTACTGATATAACAATAGTAGTAGATGTGTATAATTTCTAACATCTACAGTGGTTTTGTGGTTTTCATGCATGAAACTGAAAATAAAGTCATTTCTTCATTATAAGTTCCTACTAGACATTGTTTTCTTCGTAAACACCAGGTGGGCCAGAAGATGTGTTGCATAGAGGTTAAAAAAGTATAAACATATATATATATATATATATATATATATATATATATATATATATACACACTTATTACATTTAACTCAGTAAAGCTAATAAATAACTTAAATGTATTTTCATAAGGAGTCAAACTACTTCTGATATCTAGACACCTTTAAAGTGTATTCCAGATCAGCTTATATGTAGCCAAGAACATTTTAGACAATTTAAATCATCTATGCAGAAGAACTTCATATTTGAGCTATATTGAAGATGTCGTTTGGATTGTCTGTTTTGTATTAATTATTTAATGGTAATAATCTCTACAACTGTCCTCAGATGTATTCATAACCTCCCATTTACCCTTTATGGGGCAAGTGACTATTTTTGATCACTTTTTTCTTTCATATTCAGCATGAAACTATTTTTTTGTTAATGTAACAACAGAATGGAGGTCTTGGTTCATACTAGAAGAACAATTTTAGATTAAAATGTCCAATTTCAAGGTATTTCATTGAGTGACCTATTAAGGGTTAATGAAGGGGGAAAAAAATCTGCCTGTGAAAAAAGCTGACATTGAAATAATTTATAAAATATTTTATGAAAATCAGTACATTATTTTATAATACTACACAATTAATGTTTTTTCTAAAAAGCAAACAAATATGATAAAATATGTTATATCACTCATAAGACAATATTTTGTTGAACAATCCTTTAATGTTTCCGCTCCAGTCAGGTGTTTTCTGTTCCTCTCAGTCAGACTTCTGCACCTGTTGACAGGTATTTTGTCCCACTGTTCATCAGAAAAGTACCCTAATTTGTTGTTCTAGTTTGTTTTTTTTCCCCTTCAGCTCAATTAAATAAAAAAAAAAAAACTATTATATCACTAAATTATAATTTAGCAAATTTTTAGTTATTGTTCCTTTTTTAAGTCTCCAGTTATTTGGTGACTTATAAATTCAGCATTTTCTTTAATGAAAGGGTATTAATACATTTAAGGGCGACTGTATGAAAATATAATGTAAAATTAAAGACGTGTGTGTGTGGATTAACTCCATATATGCACCATTCACTGGAGCTAAAAGCACACAATGTCTCCTGTGTATCCCAGTATGTTCACATCTGTTGTAATCATTAAACACCAGCTCGCTTCCTCTCTGGGATCCAGGTCAGAAGCCTGCACCAGACCTCCGCTGGAACATATGTAAAGAAAAACATGCAAACACGATCAGGTTTCACATATTTTGCTGACGCTGATCGTGCTGCATAAAAACTGGAATAAAATCCAGACCAGTTAGTGGGTTTGTATGAGCAGGCAGCTCTGATTCATATACTCATGTGAAGTCATTGAAAAAGATTTGTATAAAATTTACACCCACAAAAGCAACTTTGGGTTATGTTTTACTAAAAACAATTTGCTGTCCTCCAAACAGCAACTCATCTGACCCGACAATACTCAGATTCACCAGAAGAATCAATTGGAATTAAATGAAAAATACTTTACCAACCCAGAAAATATAACAGTAAATTATCATAAGAACAAGCATCCAAAAACAAGACCAATGCACATCTCCACAGCTCAACAGTCCAAAGGATGTTCTTCTAAAAACAGTAAAAAAAAAAAAATAAAAAAAAAAACACATAAAAAAAAAAACAGTAAAAAAAACAAAACAAACACATTTTAAAATAAAAAGTAAAAGAAATACTTCATGTTCCAAAGAAAAAATCCACTAAACTAACAAGCTATAAGGCTGCCTGCTTCCACAGATCAACAATCCAAAGCTGGAATCACACGATCACATCAGATGGCAGTAAAACAACCCAAGATGGTCGTATACGTCTCTGTTTCACACATATATGACCTAATCAACATGCTAAGATGGGAACAAACACATTATGGAGCTTAAATTCTCAGAAAAATGCCAATTTATGACTAAAGAGTTTTCAAAAACATGCGGAAAAGAGAAGGACTGGAAGAGGGGGTGGGGGGGTGATGTTTCAAGCATCAAAACATGGCAGCCTACTGCTCTCCAGTAAATTTGTTACTATTATTATTATTATTATTATTATTATTATTATTGTTATTGTTATTATTATTATTTTACAAGTAAAGAACATGTTTTGTCTTTAATATAAATATTACAGTGACCTGGCTGCCGGCCCTTGTGGCATTCTACAGGAAATGTTCAAAGAAAAAAGATTGGCTGTACATGTAAATTACTGGGTCCGCTCTATTTAGTCACCTGGGCGACCGATCGGCATGCTGGATGGGTGGAGTTTTAAACTCCAGTTCAAAAAGCCAAACGATCTACTCTTCCTTTGTTTTAGACGCCTCCTCCTACCAGCAAAGGCTTTCCCTTCACATTCAAGCAGTAAACTCCTCCCCAGCTCCTTGTCACTTCTCCTCAGGTGATTAAATGGAGCGGACCCACTGCAACCTGAATGACAAACATAAATTTTAAGCCTTCAGGTTTTTTTTTTCCTTTTGCCAGACGGGACTGAGAAATATGCAATGCACCATGAATCAGCTGCTGCTTTTTAAGGTGACCTTGTGTTGTTTTTGAAGCACACTACAGGCTCTTTTAAGCTTGTTTACAAATATTTGACGACTTGTTTCTGTCACAAAACCTGGCAGAGCAATCCCCAAGAGAGTACACCGAGTTTAAAAAGTAGACTCACTTTTAGGGCAAAGGGAAATGTGAGCTGGATATTTCCCTTTTAGGAATTTATGACCATGTTTTGGAGAAAGTTGGTATGAATAAACTTGAAATGAATGTAAACATTGCTTTTCCATGTGGGTGTGAGTTAACGATATTTCACTCTGGACAATGTAAACAGGGAAATTCATTCAACCTGACCATCAGAGTATTTTTATTTACATTATCTGTAACAATTACAATATTGCTATGCATGTGACCACTGTAAGCAAATGCAAGCCCTGTTTCAGGCTAATTTCAAGTTAACCTTTTAAATATTCAAAATCTGGGAATCCTGGCTAATTCCTGGCTGTGCAAGTGTCTGAAGGTGGTACTACAGGATGGGTTATCTGTGGCTGTGGCTGGAATAAACAGAGAAGAAGTGAAAGGGGTCAGTAAATTACAAAAAAAAAAAAAAAAAAAAAAGCCCCGCCAAAAAAGACTAAACATAAAATATACAAAAAAATTTTCCTTTTTTTTTTTCTTTTCTTTTTTTTTTTTTGTCTGAACATCAATTTTCCTATTTTTCTACAAAAAGTGTTAAAATCTCCTCTCATGCTGGTAAACGTTTAAAACCACAGAAACAAAAAAACTCAAGAATGCATATAAACTTTTAGGAGGAAGCTTTTACAAATTCCCTGGCTTCCATCAACATTTCTTAAAGCAAAGCGTCAAATCACAGAAAAAACCTTGACGTGAACACAACTACAGTCTGCTGGCTGCTCACATAAAGCTGGAAGAGGTCTGAGGGCAAAAGAAAATAGCTGAAATGGAAAATAGCGTGTGTCTGTGAGGTATCTGTCCGCAGGTTGAGAGGCCCGTATGTGCAGACGTCCACATCCACCTTTCATTTGGTTGTGTTTTTGTCATTACAGCAGACCGTCCTCTAACCCCACAGTTCGTATATACTCAGCTTCTTTCTTTCTTTTTTTTTTTTTAAAGGAAATTGCTTTTCCATGTGCTCTCCGTGTGTCTGAAGTGTTGTTCAGAATCTGAACGAAGCAGCTCCACATGCAGATCTTTTTTCTGCCTGTTACAGACTGCTGGTAGTTTTCCTTCAACGGTTTTACTGTAAATCATCACAACTATTTAAAAACAAATAATGGGACTCATTATCCCGCTCACTTCTTGCACTTGAGTTTGGGTTTTTTTGTGTTTCAGACGTTTATATCTGGTACTGACAGCACGTTCTGATCAGAAGTTACAAAACTGTTTTATTCTTTTATATGATTGCTTTTTTGAGCCTTTTGTGGAAGACAAATAATAAAACTTTAAAACAAACTCTATATACATAAGATTAAACATTCTTACAAATATTCTGCACAACAGCTTCCCACAAAGTCTGTCAGTACCTTTTTATATCAAGACAGAACCACATAGTACCTGGACAGTACCTGATAGTATCTGGATAATACCTGATAGTATCCAATAGTACCTGGGTAGTACTATCCTGGTACTATTAGGTCCAAAACTGAATAGTGGACCAAACATATCATGTTTGGTCCACTATCAGGTACTATAAGTACCTGGATAGTGCCTATAGTATCTGGATAGTACATGGTAGTATCTGGACAGTACTTGATTGCATCTGGATAATACTTAATAGTACTAAGGTACTGTTTGTACCTGGACAGTGAGCCAAACACACCATGTTTGGTTCACCATCAGGTATTATAGTACTGATAGTACCTCATAATACCTGTAAAGAACCTTTGTTAAATGATAGTATCTTGATAGTACATAGTAGTATCTAGACAGTACTTGATTGTATCTGGATAATACCTAATAGCACTAAGGTACTGATTGTACCTTGACAATGAGCCAAACACAGCACATTTGGTCCACCATCAGGTATGATCAGATACAATCAGTGCCTATAATAC
Source organism: Telmatherina bonti (assembly GCF_933228915.1). NCBI lineage: Eukaryota > Metazoa > Chordata > Actinopteri > Atheriniformes > Telmatherinidae > Telmatherina > Telmatherina bonti. The sequence goes on from NC_136623.1 coordinate 10,622,984, forward strand.
CTGGATAGAACCTTTGGGACCAGGTAGTATCTGAATGGTACCTGGTAGTATCTGGATAGTACCAGACATTACCTGCCTGCAGCACCAAAAGGACTCAGTGACGTCCATCTTCATCCTTGCAACACCTTTTCCTCGCCTAGTCTCATCACCTCTGCCTCTGTTTTGTATTTGTTTCTCACACATTTAAGAAGGTTTGTGGTCTTCGTATTCACATCGCATGGCGTGTTTGTTCACAAAGCATTTCAGACTGACTGATTACAGAGAAGTGAGTGAGCTGCGGAGCTATTCTGTGCCTTATTTCACATATGACTATGATGACTAACAGGCGTAAGAAGAAGTAGTTCCTACCTAACCCAGAACCATAGTAACTTTCCACTGTCTTCATGTAATGATAATCAGTTGTAGAATATGAATAGCTGCTACAGGAGGAATCAGTATGTCAATCTGCAGATCTTTACTTGCTAGTCTTCTCTTATAAGTCCAGATCTCTGAGTCGTCAGTGATCGGTACGGCCACAACAATGATACAGGCCGGTAAACACGGATTTTACTCATTAAAAATCAATTTCATATCAGTGCTATTTGTATACAAAGCAATTCTGACTAAATTAAAATGACAAACTAACACAAGTGCACCTTTGTTGGTGCAGATAGACGGGGAAAAGAACATTTAGGAGCAACACCCTGGTTGCTTTAAAACGAGTGAAAGCCAGAGCAGTTTGTCTGACTAAGACCCCCTGCTAGATCATCCAGCATATGAACCATCATCCATTTCCAATGTGCATGGTCAGGACCCAAGGCCTGGGCTGTGAGGTTAGGCTGAGGCTGCTTAAATGATAAATGATAAATGAATTATGATATGGGTGGGGTTGGAAGGTACACCTCCAGGTCACAGCGAGAGGCTACTCATTCAGCTTCACACAGGGAAGCAAGGTGTTGCAGCACAACTGGTGCACCCAGAGTATAGGATCTTTGGCAGGGATTCTCAATCCTTGTCCTTGGGGGTTGTTCTCTTCAAAGTTTATGAAATTTCCTCTGCAACACACCTGAATAAAGGACCCATAAAAATTGCAGTAAAACCACTAAAGGATTTTGGCAATCCAGCCTTTCATCCACATGAAACCGGGGATTAGCCTACATAAAACCAATTGAGTCGGACACCAGACACCAAGGTGGATTGGTTTGAAACCGTCTGCCTTCCATCAGGAAAGACTAACCGCATAATGTGACGAATACGTGCCAATCACAGAAACAACTGTGTTGTGGTGCCACTCCAGACAACCCTGGCTTGTTTACACAACAGAGTACTCTGCTACAGTACCATCAACAGCAGGCACAAGCAGACGTGTAGAACAGCACATGTCAGATGTTACATGAATGTTATATGAACGTCCTGCAACAAGTAAGCAGACGTGCTCCAAACGGGCTCAGAAAAGTTCTGAGCCCCAAGAAGTATCATGTGATTGGTGGGACATTTGATGTGGGCGTGGTTAGTTACCGGAAAGTTACCCCTTCCGCATTATTGCTGTTGCAGGTAAAACGGATTGTTTTGCTAAAACAGCAGATTGAGGTGGTGAGAAAGTACGAACATTTTTCAAGATATGGCATCAAAACACACGGACCAAGCCACGTGCACAACCTGCCCTGCCGAGGACAAAGTTTATAGTTAAATATGAATTAACAGGTTCATTGCACATAAAAGCAAATGTTGCCGCCTGCATAAAGCTTCTCGTGGAGTATGAATGGACCAGACAAAAAAAAAATTTTTTCCTGTTCTTGCAGCCTCAAGAGCAAGAACAAAGCTCTCGCTTCTTATGGATCATTATGGATTATTATATATAATCATTATAGCACCTCCCACTGCTTTGTAGAATGTACTACAGCAGTCTCGCAGGGACTTTGAAGAATTTCTCAGTTTTCACCTCTATTTTCACACCTGAGCCGGCTTCGGCAGTGTATGAACATTGCCCAAATCAATGTCTAAGAAGCAAACTTGTGCGAGTCAGAGTCAAACTTGTAAAACCTACTGACACTAGCCCTTAAGAACAAGGACTCACCTCAGGACAGTCCGCTGGACTCGGTACGAATGGGGACTTGCCTCAGTTGTAAGGAGGGTGTATCCATTTAGACCAAGATTGCATTCATGCTGCACTTGTCATGATTTGGGTTTTTCGGTGCTTTGTTTTTGGGCTTCCTGTTTTATTTTGTAGTTTTTCCTGTTTAGTTCCCTCGGTTCTTGTTTAGCTTCATTGATTTCCTGTTATTGAGTTCACCTGGGTTCATTTAGTTAATTTGTTTCACCTGTGTCTCGTTTTGTTCTGTGTATTTATACTCCTCAGTTTCATTCCTTGTTTGCTGGGTCATTTTGTTGTAGTTAGTCCCTTGAGTGTCCTTTGTTATAATAAATCCACTAGAATCGACATCCCTGTTCCCCTCATCTCTGCGTTTGGGTCCACTCCTTCATCATCTTCACTGCCCGTTCCTGAGAGCACTTTGGTCAAACGCACAAAACCTTTACAATAATATATCCCCATTCCCACCAAAGGTGGCGCTGCACTAGTATTGAGCAAAAGAGAGAACAAGACCAGCATGAAGACGAAAACTCCATTGCGAGTTAAACATGGAGCACAAAACTGTCGCTTTTTTGGGTTTTTTATTTCATCCTATACAAGTATACTACAGAAATACACTGCAGCAATGACCGCAGTATGAGTAACAGATGAGGCAGAAGACTATTAACACCACCGCTAAGTATTTACTCACAATGCAACATTATGCTAAGTGCAGGAAGTGACTTTATTTTGTAGTCCGCTTCCTGTATCTGTTTTGCTTGAAACAGGCCGAGACCTACATTTGTAGGCGGACCGAGTCCCTTTCGTTGGTCCAAATCAGAATTCCATTTGGTGCATTCACAGCTCTCTAAACGAAGCGGACTTCAGGAGGAAATGGACTCGGATTTTAATCAAAAAGGTTGATGTAAATGTGCCCTAAGGATCCCTGGTCTAATACAAGCATCACAAACTCCAGTCTTGAAGGTTACTTTCATTCAGGTTTTAGATGTTTTCCTGCTGTCACAAACCGAATTCAAATTAAATGGTTCTGCAACAGCTAATGGTCAAGTCTGACTAAGCCACTTAAAAACACACTGATTTAAGTCAGGCCTCAAAGACCAGAGTCAATGACCAATGGTCTAGTTTTATACTTTGTTTCAAATAAATACCAGAAATTAATGCCAGCACACAACCCAACCACACTCCATGTTCTTATACATTAAATGCAAATGCATATATTGTCATTGTGAACTAATGTGGTACTTTTGACAAACAATTTAAGTATTTGAGAAAGTTCATGGATTTGTTCTGACTGCCTGGGAGGAAAACAGAGTCTAAAGCCTCAGTTTTTATGTGTACAGCCAGTGAAAGGCACTAACAGAGGTCTGTGTTTGCCAAAACACTAAGACACTTTGCAAAGTTGACACGCCAAACAGCTAACATTAGCGCTAAATTATCATAACAGTTTTGGTTGTTTGGCTTTTTTTTTTTTTTTTTTTAAACCCAACCAAAACAAAGCAAAGCAAAGCAAGAGGGGGAAAAAAGCTCTAAACTTGGCCACCTCATGTGCTGGGAATTTAATTAATTATGAAATCTGTGTTGTCAACTAATTTAATGCACAAAACCTAATATAAATAGACAGGTAAAACAGAAGTTAGCTTGTTTTACAGGGCAGCTAAAATTACAAACACATTTCAAACATGTAAAATGCTGCATTACTTTGTGCCTTTACATTTGTGAGCAGAATCATTACTTACCATCCAGCAGCAACGTCCCTGCAGGTCACCCAACCCCCCCAGTGAGGACGCCTTTCCCGCCACGCCCCGTGTCCTGCCCACGCGTCGCGGAGAAGTCTCAGTGCTTTCTGGGAGACTTTCTCCCTCATCTCCGTCCACCGTCGCGCATCTTCCTCTCTTCCATTCTTAAGGCAAAGCCAAAAACAACTATGGGGCATTCAAGTCACGGTCCAGCGCTTCTCCTTTTTTTGTCTTTGGCCAGTTTTTTTGGTTTTATCTCCGGAGGTTCGGACGCGCCCCGAGGCGTCGCCGTCGGGTTCGTTTTCGACCCCAAAGCGAAGTGCGAACCGCCGTGCGAACATGCTGGAGTCTGCATCCGCAACAATACTTGTTTCTGCTCCAAAGGTTATGAAGGAGAAACCTGCCAATATGGTGAAGTTACAAAACTGTTTTCTGTCTTTATTTTCAGATGAACGCCACAATTTAAACCACAGTTTTATTTAAAAAAGTTTATGTGCAGTTACAAAACATTAACTTATTTATTTTACTGTTTCCATGTGCATATTATGTATATAAAACAATGAGTTATTTAGCCTTTGAATCTTAAAGATTTATGGTATAATGACAAAATTATGTGTGTGTTTGCAGCCAACTGTTATCCCAAATGTAAAAATAGTGGAGTGTGTCTTCGTCCTGGAAAATGTAGATGCCTTCCTGGATTTGGAGGACGATACTGTCACAAAGGTGAGCAGGTTTATTTGGCAGGGATTGTTGTAAAATTATGATACCTGGAGAAGCCTTCTGTTCTACATTGGCTTGGACGGCTTGTGTGTTCATACTGAACAATCAAAATGGATTGTGAAGTTCACTTCTTCCATTCAGCTGCATTTAATAATGAAATTAGTTTATTCCAAATTAGAAAATTGGAACAAATAACAATTTGTTGATTTAACTCAAGCTTAGAAATGTCAGGTTTATAGTGTTAGGTGTTATGTGGTTTATTTTGCAGTGACTTGTGATGGGGGATGTTGGAACGGAGGGGAATGCACCGCTGTCAATGGAGTGGCCAAGTGCATCTGCCCTTCAAGCTGGGCTGGATCTAAATGCCAAAATGGTGCGTTTATGGCTGTGTCTGATCACCTAATTAACACCAAAGGTCAAACTCACCATATGAAGCTTCTCCAGCTGGAAACTCGCCATCAGCCGCAGCTTCCAGCAGATATAAGTAGATGTTTCCAAGTTGCTCGAACAATAATCATCATGCCTACAGGTTTCTTCCTGCTAAACAGGATCCCACATCCAGCTTTAGACATGACTTTTTCTTTATGCAGAGTTGCAATAGCTTAGCTTTGAATACAGCATGTAAACATTTGCTAATCAAGATCTTGGATATGTCTAAAGGGAAAAATCTCCACATTTAATCACACTGAAGAATCAGAAATTATCAGAGTGTCTTATTAGTTTAATCATGAAGCTCTGGTTTCCGAGGGGTTATGCGTTGTCTATTTTTCTTGGCTGGATGCTGTAATATGAGGAGAAAACCTCTTGACCAGAAAAAATCCCTCAGCATTTAACTCTGAGTCAAATGTTTACAATTCAACTTTTCTTAAAAAGAAAAAAAAATTAAATAACAAAGAAGTGATGGGTGAGTTTGTGGGGTGGAAGAGGGGCCTAAACACATCTAAACAGCTGTTATTTATGTCCCAGTAGAATAGAAGATCTGCTCGTTTTCTCAGTGCTCCCGCTGCATCTCTGATAACTTGTGGCTGAAGCTCGTCATGCTGAGATTATCTCTCAATGTTTTATCACCCGAGCAGCAATTTGTCCCCAAGGCTGCAGGAACGGGGGGATCTGTGTGGCTCCAGGAATCTGCAGCTGTCCAGAGGGATGGCTGGGTGGAGCCTGCCATGTTGGTGAGTTCAGTCTGGACCCAAATACAGAGTGCTTTCACATGCATCCATGTACTGTACAGGCACAACTCATTTAGTTCATCTCTGCTTGTTGAAACTGAGTTATTTCTGGTTCTAAGCTTGTCTGATGCCTGTAAACAATCCTACATTTGTCAGCTGGTTTTGCAGAAGACTGACGTCTTTGTTTCTGTTTTGTCTGTTTGTGTAGCTGTGTGCAGTCAGCCCTGCCTGAACGGAGGGAAATGCATCTCTCCCAACAAATGCCGCTGTCGTCCTCTCTTCTCTGGACCGCACTGCGAGGAGAGGAAGAACTCTCACTAACAAACCAGACTTCAAGGATTATTATTGTTGTTTGTTAGTTTTAACAATGTTTTATGTAATTATTTTTAAAAAAAAAAAAACTTTTTACTGTTACAACTTTATAAAATGATCCATACTGTGCTGTAATTTACCATGAAATGAAGCTTTATGTTTACATATTGTATGTGTAAGTAAAGCTCATTTAAAAAAAGAAGCGAAGCAGTACCTTGTCTTTATTTTGTCACATGTAAATTGTACATCACTGTTTCTGATTTTTCTTGTTTAGAAAACAAAATATTTATAAAAAATGAAATCAGGCTTTACTTTGAGCCATATATGATGTCAGTAAATGAATAACAGCTGCAGGAGAGCATAAAGGAAACATGTTTCTATAGAAAGCTGGTCTTTGGTCTGCTTACTGATGTGCTCCAGCTTAAGGAAAATGTAAAAAAATAAGGACATATATCATTTTGGTAAAGGTTGGGAGTCCAGGAAGTTTTATGATTCGGTTCCAGGTGATTCTTCATCATTAAAAAACCACAGCTGGCTGCAAAGAAGCCACAAAAGCTGCTGGTTCTTCTGCTGGACAGATATCTGCATGAAGCACAGCTGATGCATCTAACAGATGAGGTAGTGATACACGGGGACGGAAACACAAGTGCAATACATCAAGTCCCTCTGCCATGTGCATACAAGCACATATATGCTCCAATATCCACCATTGCACACACACTCACACTCCTTTATGAGGATTTGTTGGAGCTCTTGTTTTGTGCCTTCCGCTGGCGTCCAGTTTCTCCCATCATGCTTGTGATCCCTGGAAAGTGAAAACATTCATTCAGTAAATTCAGATTTCTTAGTCCTGTTGCTGCTGTGTATGTAGTGGTGGAAACATTTCAATCCTTTATGGATCACGAATGCTGTTTACCGTTTCTTCCTCAGAACAACCATATGTATACTGGGCATGCTAGGGCGAGCTAGCCAGGAGGTTGGAGAGTATTATGTAGCACTGAGTCTGTTTTTTTTCTATTCAGGCTCACTAAAGCCTACCTTTTATAAAATAAGTGTGTTTAATGAAAGTGTGGTAAAAAGCTATTTTTACCCACGTTACACAAGATCTTATTATTCACCTTTATTGCACAGGTGAGGCCCTTGTATCCTTTCCGACAGTGGCAGTGGTCGGGCAGCACGCAGCGTCCTCCGTTCAGACATCGCCGTTTGCAGATGGCTGAGGATGGAAATAAAACATGAAAGATTGATTAACAGTCATGTCACCCATCGTCTTGCTTTTATCTAATAAACTTTTAAAGTAAACACAGCTGGAATTAAGATTCCACAAGTTAAAGCACTCACGTGTTTGACACTGGAGGCCTTCCCAGCCGACGGGACAGTGACAGGTGTTCGGTCCGACACATTCGCCGCCATTCTTACACTTCTGCAGACAGACGGCTGCAATGAGAGCAGAGAGGGCGGCAGGAAGGTTGTCTTCAGTGGTTTGTAGCAAAGTTTCCTCCCCTGATTTATTCTTACCACGAATGTGTTCGGGTTTTGAGCCGTGTGAGTATGTCTAATTGAAATACGGGAAATTAAAAAGAGCGTTTACACTTTATTTTACATTTAGAAAAACTAAAATAATTAAAGTTGGTTCAACGTGTTCAGGGTATCTTCTGGTAATCTGGCTAACTCAGTAAATTAGCCTGCTTTGGAAATGTGCATGTTTAAGTGAAACAGATGGAGTTGGCATCAGAAAAACAATGTGAGGACAGGAGAATCTCAGCCTCCCTGATAAAGTTTGTTCCCTGGTTTGGGAAAGGAGGCTCCAGCTGACTGTTGAAGCTCAGATTCAGGAGGAACAGCATGGGTTTCATCCAGGTGAACAGTGGACCAGAACTCTGGCGGAGTGGCTGAGAGAGTTTGAACACCCAGCCTGCATGTGTTACATGGAGTTGGACTTTATCTGTCAGGAGATTCTGCAGGAGGGTGCAGGGAGTACAGAGGATTATGGACACGGTGGACTGCTCCCTATTTGTTTGCAATAAGTTTCTTGCTCAAGTAAGAGTCTAAAGCTTGTTCATTTTGTTCTCGTGGACGCGTTTGACGACAGTTCTCGACACATCGGGCAGGCAGAACTTTTTTCTTGTGGGGCTCCAAGAAGTATCGTGTGATTGGTCGGACATGTGAGGTGGGCGTGGTTAACACGGAGAAAACATGAAGCGGAGTTGCTGCTTCCGTATTTTTACTGTTGCCGGCAAAACGGATCGTTTTGATAAAACAGGTTATCGAGGTGGTGAGAAAGTACGAACATTTTTACACGTGGCATTAAAACACTCGGAGCCAGCCGCGTGCACGACCCGCCCTGCCGCGGACAAAGTTGCTCATTAAATATGAAACTAGAAAAGCACGCGGAGAGTGGAAACCTCAACCAAGCACAATGTTAAAGAATCCTTTTAAAACATTCCTGGATCCAAACGGTGATCCTGATCACCACCAGAATTTAATCAGTTCTTCATTTTCGCATTTTCAACAACTCTTGAAATTTTTATAAAAATTCCTCCGTAACCTTTTGAGTTATCTTGAGCTACAGACGGCAGTAAAAACATAACCTCCTTGGTGGAGGTAAAGCCTGTTACATCCTCCACGAGAAGCGAGAACTTTTTTCTTGTTCTCGAGGCTCCGAGAAGAAAATGACGTCATTTTGTTCTCGTGGACGTGTTTGAGGACAGTTCTTGACACATCGGGCTGGCAGAACTTTTTTCTTGCGGGGCTCCAAGAAGTATCGTGTGATTGGTCGAACATTGGAGGTGGGCGTGGTTAACACGGAGAAAGCATGAAGCGGAGTTGCTGCTTCCATGTGTTTGCTGTTCCCGGCAAAACGGATTGTTTTGATAAAACAGCTTATTGAGGTGGTGAGAAAGTACGAACATTTTTACATGTGGCATTAAAACACTCGGAGCCAGCCGCGTGCACGACCCGCCCTGCCGCGGACAAAGCTGCTCGTTAAATATGAAACTAGAAACTCGGAGAGCGGAAACCTCCACCAAGCACAATGTTTAAGAATCCTTTTAAAACTTTCCTGGATCCAAACGGTGATCCGGATCACCACCAGAATTTAATCAGTTCTTCATTTTTACATTTGCAACAACTCTTGAAATATTTATAAAATCCCTCCGTAACCTTTTAAGTTATCTTAAGCAAAAAGACGCCGGGGAAAACAACCTCCTCAGCGGAGGTAACAACCAGGTTCATCGCACATAAAAGCAGACATCGCCCCCCCTCAGTGATCCCTCCCCGCCGCAGACGTGCTTCTCGTGGAGGATGGATGGACCTGCTGAACAAGACGTTTTTTCTTGTTCTTGCAGCCTCGAGAACAAGAACTCAGTTCTTGATTTTTGTGGAGGATGGAACAGGCTTAAAAATCTGAGGATCTTGTTTGTCAGTTTTACACGGACGGAATCAGAGATGAACAGATGGATTAGAGCTTCATCACCAGTCATGAGGACGATTTACTGGTATTTCTTTGTTCCAGCCCTCACATATAACCACCTACTATAATGAGCCAAAGCACCTGAGAGTTCAACTGAGGAGCATCTGAAGCGTGAGAAGCTGATGCTCCTTCGGAGTCAGCTGAGCTGGTTCATTCATCTAATTAGGTTCAACAGGGCATTTCCTTCAGGAAGGAGACGCCAAGGCAGACCCAGGATTCCCTGAAAGGATTATATATGTATCCCTCCTGCCCTGGGAATGCCTTGTATCCTCCAGGATGAGCTGGAGTGTAGCTGGGAAGAGGAGCGTCTTCTTAAACCTGCTGCTCTATAACTCAAGCTTGCATAAGCAGAAAAAATCTAAGTCTGTATGTTTGGATGGATGGGTTTTAAAAAAAAGCTCAAACTAGCTGTAGCGAGCTAGCTGTTTAATCTTTTTCAACTTGAACCTTGAACCTAAGCCTACTTTCAACCAGAACAGCCTGCAGAATCACTGTTGTTTGGGGTAAAATGAAAGAAATCTCAATCTACAAACTAAATTTAACAGAAGTTTTACTGACCTGCTGTATTATTTGTGTAAGTGGAGCTTTGAATCACTCACGTATGCTGCACCTCTTTCCCCTCCATCCTG
>NC_136623.1:10638092-10680592 GCF_933228915.1 Telmatherina bonti
ATTAGATAAAAATGGATGGGGAAGTAATTAAAAATTAAAAATTAAAATAAGTGTGAAACTTTGAAATAAAACAGAAGAGAATAAACCATTTTAATTTACTCAAGTTTATTTATTAAACATATAATTTAAAAAAAAATCTTATTTTAAAATATTGTAAATTACAATATTTTTTCCCTAATATGATCCTCAATCCATATTTATGTCATTTTTAAACATGTATTGCTTTACTTTTACTTCATTATTGCCAATTCTTTGCATTTCAGCTCTGAACCAATCAGATTGGAGCATGAGCCTGTTTGCATCCTCATTATGACCTGTGTCGCTGTATGACAACATTTATAGCTTATTTAACCTGCCCTGTACATGTAAATCTGTGTGTGAACACGTCTGAGGTGAGAAATAAACTTTAAATGTATTTCATCAAGACTTAAAAGTAAAGTCTGATACGATTCAGCCCCCCTTCCAACGTCCACTGGTGGTCTAATACGGCAAACGCATCTGTCGTCTGATATAATAAACTATTTCTAAGCAAATAAATAAAACACAGACATTTTTATTTCCATGCAAATCCAGTTCAGATCTAAACAATATTTGTTTTGTTTTTTTTATAAATCCACTGAAGGTCACACACAATGTCATGATGTGTGTTTTGGTTTGGACTTTTTGTGTCTTATTTTGTAGTTTTTCCTGTTTAGTTCCCTTGTGTCTTGTTTCTGCAGGTCAGCCTTGTTCTTTGTTCATTAGTTTCACCTGTTCTCGCTTTGTTCAGTGTATTTAAACCCTTAGTTTTCTGTTCTCCTTTGCGGGTTCATTGTGTTGACTAGTCCCCTGTGTCCGGTGTTCCTGCAGTTAAAATAAACCTGCTTGACTCTGCACCCCTGGCCTGGCTGCTCTGCTTTTGGGTCGACACCTCTCAGCACTCTCCAGGACACACTACATAGTGTTTTAGTTTTCTCTAACGTCCCTACCTTTACAAACGACTCCATCCCCAGTGTAGCCGTGTGGGCAGCGTCCACACCTGAATGACCCGGTGATGGTGGGCTCACAGGGAACGCCAGGAAAGCAGGGATCGTCAGCACAGGTCACATGGTGTGCCGGTGACCTCCATCTGACTCCGGTAGAGAGGTCAGGGGTCAGCTCCACCCCGCTGGGATGACCTCTGTGGACGGTGGGAGCGTTAGTCGGATGTTGAAAGATTGTTGTTGTCTTTCTGTCTGGGAAAGAAACTTTCCTAAAACTGGAAATGGTCGTCTCTGGTCTGGAATTCCTGTCAGGAAGTTGTCTGGATGATGAAGACGAGGAGGAGGAAGAAGTCCTGTCTCTGCTAGAATCAAACTTGTGGTTGTGAATGTGACCACCAGCTGCACCGTCGACTGCCTCCTGACCTGTAAGACACTGGAAGTTAGAGGATATGACTTAAAAACACAAACAGTCTCGATGATCGGGATGAAAATGAGCCTTAAAAACGTTCTAAAATCCTGAAACATTGTTTATAAAAACTTTTTATTCAGTTCAGACGACTCTTTTTGTCAAAACAGCATCAGAAAAGTGAATATTAGAAGCAAATATTCTCATCGCCCTGCTTTGCACTTTGTGTTACGTCCATTAGTTTGTTGTATCTCTCACCTGTTGTCGTGCATGTTTGTCCGTTTCCATGGAGACCAGTAGGGCAGGGTCCACAGACGAAGCCCGCTGAGACGTGGACGCTCTCAAAGCACTGAGCGCCGGGGTAACAAGGCCCCCTGCTGCAGGGCGACTCGGTCGAAGGTTTGGACTGCAGTGGAACCTGCGCTACTCTTGCTGGTGTCACCACAGCTTTCCCTGGAGAGCTTTTGTTACCTTGGAAACAAAAAGGATAATAAGGACTTTTAACTACGTGATAGGACTACATTACTTCCTTATTAATGCATCTGCACTGAGCTCCAACATCAGAAATAACAGCATTAACTAGAAACAAGAGAAGCAGCGGACTGAGACTTTGGAATATACTCACTTCCTCCAAGGTCGAATGGAAATCAGCGCTTCTAACGAACAGAAACATTTATGACAAAAAAGCTTAAATAAAGCTGTATTTCTGTTAGCGTCTGATCATTCATTCATTCATTCATTATTATGAATGACGTGGGCATAAATTACAAAAAGGGTCCATTTAAAGCCTTTATTTAATTAATAAATTCATTCATCATCTAACCGTTTGGTCCAATGAAGGGTGACGGGGAAGCTGGAGCCTATCCCAGCAGTCTTTGGGCGAAAGTTAGCGTCTAATCATTCAGCTGAATTAACAGTCCTCTCTGCGTGACCTTAGAATAATTTCTGTTACGGCTGCAGGTCTTTCTATATGGGCAACATAACCAGATAACCAGCTTACAAACAGCCACATAACCAACAGAAAAATAGAAAAAAAAAACATGTTTGAAGGACAAATCAGAAGAATCAGCGGTAGTGTTCTGTGTTGCCAGGTTTTTCCTTTTTTTTTTTTAAAATCACTTTGATGGCTTTTTCTTGATGATAGACCATAAAATATGAATGTTTCCCATGTGAAGCACATTTTGGCAACCTGAATGCAGATCTGTCATAACCTCAGTTCTTCCTTCAAATGAGAGACTTTGCTAGCAAATACGATTTTCTGTTCATTTTACTGATAATTCTGATAGCTAAAAGTGGGTTATAAGACTTGTTTTAGCTACAAGTAAACCTACTTAAAGGCTACATGCACTAGGTTGCATGCGGATTTATTGTGTGCAACACACATGCAGCTTTACTAATTTATCCTTGATTCATGTAAACTAGAATAAGTGACATAGTTTGTCCTCCTGAAGCAGGAGCAACCATTCCCACACTCCACGAGAAAAATCTGTCCAAGTTTACATCTACTTTATTATCAATACTAGTTCTAGGAGCTGAAATGAGGGTAAAATAGAGCAAAATGTGGGTTAAAACGCTGGATCTGGCTGCACTTGAAGCCATTTTTATCATAGCAGGTTGCATGCAGATTTATTAAGCATTACATACATGCATTTTTTCAATATTTTGCCTATATAACACTTTTTTTTTAACACTGTTTATTGCACAACAAGCTGCCCTAAGAAGGTCCATTTTCACCTGGCAGCAGGGGATTTATGTTGAGTTGGTTGCTATATCCAACTACACCACTAGGTGTCAGTAGTTATTCCAGACTCTTCCTTTAACATGAGATGAAGAGAAGTGCAACCAGACTTAGGATTTAACCTGATACTTACGGATGCAGCTTTTCCCATCGCCTCTGTATCCATTTGGACACGATCCACAGATGAAAGAACCTGGTGCGTTGTTGCAGCTCACTCCAGGGAAGCAAGGCTGAGAGGCGCACTCGTCTACGTCTTCTCTACACGTGCTGCCTGACGACACAGGAAACATCACGCAACATAATGAAGAAACACTGATTTCCTAAACCACCAGAATGCATGAAAACATGAAGACAAACATATAGTTTGTTTGATAAAACAAAGCATGACTACTTTAAAGTTACTTTTTAACATGATATTACAGTCATTATGTAGCATATATCAGATATTACGCAACTGCAGCTTTTGCTTTCTTTATCATTAAAGTGGAACTATTCTGTGCATTTAATTTATTTTTATTTCTGAGACCAGAAGGGCTGGGATTGATCGAGTTATTGTCACAAATCTTTTTATTTACTTCAGACCGACCCTCTCCGTAGGCTGTCAGATCAGCCTGTGGGCAAAACGAGTGGATTGAGACTCTTCCCCATTAAGCCCCGCCTCCCGCCACTGCACTACATCGGGAGCGCGCACCGCAACTGCTTTCGCCGTCATTGTAACATCTCATAAACAGAAGGATAAGGATCATATGAACTCAATATAAAAACAAACTACAATGTCAACACATAGCATACAGCCCTACATGTTGGAACCTGAATCAGAACCTGAAAACGAAGTGGAAAACAGCAACCCACAGCAACGAATGCAGCAGGATGTCTCTCTTTGGTAAACTCACCAGCCATCGTTGGAAATAACTTTATCCCACGTTTTCCACCCGCCTGGTGTATTTGTACATGTCCTTGTTAACCAGTAGAAGGTAACCAATCACCGAACCTTCTCCCCCGGGACGTCACAAGGATTTCCAAGTAGAAAAAACTCTCTAAAACGACGCGTTTTTCGTCGCCATGGAAACCGAACCGAGAGTGTGCTGGAACTCAAACTCAAACTCAAACATGCGTTTAGGTGATAAAAAACAGTGCCGTTCACATGTCTGCTGAGGATTCAACACTGTAACACTGTAGAAAGCTCAGAAAACTCCAAATACCATCATAGCACCCCTTTAACATGTTCAGGAAATTTAAGTTCATTCATTCATTCATTCATTTTCCGAACCGCTTATTCCAATTCAGGGTCGCGGGGAAGCTGGAGCCTATCCCAGCCGGCTTTGGGCGACAGGCAGGGTACACCCTGGACAGCTCGCCAGTCCGTCGCAGGGAAATTTAAGTAAGAATTAAATTAAAAGACGACTGTGTTTAAAATGTCTCTGAGTGTCATGATGTGACGTTTCATCAGTTTTCTTGGTTTTGGTTTCCTGTCTTATTTTTTAGTTTTCCCTGTTTGGTTCCTCTTTTGTCTTGTTTCCTGTTTTGCTTTCCTGTTCATCAAGTACACTTGGAATTTAAATAGTTTATCCCTTTCACTTGTGTCTTGTTGTCTTTCCCAGTATTTATAGCCCTTGGTTTCTGTTCTGTTTGCTAGTTGTTTGCTTCTCTGTGATAGTTCTGCCTTCAGTTTGTTCTCAGACATTAAAACGTCTTCATTCTGCATTCCTGCCTCCCGTCCCTGCATTTGGGTCAACACCACCACCAAAACGGGACACTAAGAGGTAATGAAGCTCAGCAGTATCAAACAGACTTTAAATGGATCGTTGCATTAATTTACAAACAACTGATCAGGTGATTTTACTGCAGGCGTTCTGTACTGGATACTTGCAGGAAATCAGATCCGCTTCTTAGCACTGAACACGGGGAATGAAATATTACTAAACTGGCTACAATGATGCTAAAATCTGCTAAATTTAGACCTTTTTCATGTGTATGTCATATGAATACCTGCGTGGCTTGAAGCTAGCGGTTGGTCCTACCTGTCATTCCAGGTGGGCAGATGCAGGAAAAGGAGTTGGCTCCATCAATGCAGCGGCCCAGCCTGCAGGGGTTTGGTTTGCAGTCATCAATGTCCACCTCACACCTGTTTCCTGTAAATCCATCCAGACACACGCAAACATATTCCCCACTGCCAGCAGGGAGGTTCACATTGGTGGCACACGAAGCTCCGTTCACACACTCGCAGGGCGACACAGACACCTGGGGGGACAAAGACACTCAGGTCTGTGAACTGATGCTTCTTCTGCAGACAAGTATAGATAAGCAAGCATGAGTATGTGAACTAAAATAATCAAACAAAAGAAAAAGACACGTCACACACTGTTAATTATATGAATAAGATGCATCTACTGGCAATAAGCTATGATTACTATCATTTATTTTTTATCTAGCAATATTAAACCAAATCATATTCTACTGGCTTTATCAGAGGTTCTTAACCCTCAACATGCAACTATGAAGGAGCCATGGACCCCTGACTCTGTGCTGCTGAAGCCATGCTCAGCTTTATGCCTTCATTAGCTCGCTGTTTACAACAAGTGATGCATTCTGGAGTCCTGCTCTTCAGTAAAAACAAAGTAAAAGGAACAATCTCTAAATCCTCAGTATGCACTGTTTTTGACATATTTCATTAATGAAACGGTGCAACAAAATCAAGGTTATCAGGACAGACATGAACTGCTCCGCTAGCGTAGTTCCACCAGATCACTGACTTCTCCAAAACACACAGCACGAGGAGGCTCAAGGTGTGGCCGACTTCAATCCATCTAGTTTCTTAACCTTTAAGTCCAGCTGAGGGGAAGCTGGAGCCTATCTTCCACTGTGAGGCAGCGTACAACCTGGTCAGGTCTCCAGTCCGTCACAGGTGTTGCCTTTTTTTTTATTTTTTATTTAAGACCAGTGGTGCAGTGATCCCTCAAGAAGTGGGTATACTCTCAATTTTCCGCCTTTGTTTTAAAAACAGAAAAAAACAAAAGCCCAGAAAAACACTGTTTCAGAAAAAGTGACATGTAAGACTTCTCTATTTAGTTTATGTATATGGTGTATTTCTATTCTATTCTATTCTACAGTCATTAAGCAGACGCTTTTATCCAAAGCGACTTACATATGAGTGAGTGTATTTGCTCGTTGTCACATAATTTCTGCTCTTTGGTTTCAGGGTTATGAAATGACTAAACTGATGTTGGAAAACACCGACTAATGAGAGACAGGCTCATAGACATATATACAAACCTTTATTATGTCTATGTTCAGGCTAAAGATAACGCAGCTGATGGCTAACTGCACCACTGCAGCAAACATAGCTAACCTTAGCTGAGCTGCTGGGCGACCTTGGTGTATGTGTAGGGATGTTTCTTATTGTTAAAGCAGCGTCACAGGAGGTTTAGAAGTGGTTATACTCAATGTTGACTGAAAAAGAAGTGGATATACTCCGTATACCTGCATATACCCTGGACTACACCACCGTGTAAGACTAATATGTTTTAAAATGGCAGTGGCTCAGGTGGTAGAGCTGCTTGTCTTGTGTCCTGATGGCCAGCAGTTCAAGTCCTGCTCCCCTACGCTGCTGCAACCTGAGGGGGAGACACTATTGTTCTTGAGAGGCGGTCTCTCACGCCCAGATAAATGCAGAGGGTTGTGTCAGGAAGGGCATCTGGCATTAAAACATGTGGAAATTCATCTGTAGGATGATTTGCTGTGGCGACCCCTTCCGAGGGACGAGCCGAAAGGGAAACAACTCCCAATGTTTTAAAATCATCCTCATATATTCACTTTCACCTTATATAAAATATTAGACTGTTTAAGTTCCCAAAACACTTATTGCATGGAAATGAAAAATATAAATAAGAAAAAAAGTTATGTGGAAACATCTTAACTTGTTAAAGTTACCCACACAGGCTCTTAACAGGCCCCCTGTGCTCTTTGTGGACCCCTGTGGGATGGGAAACTCTAGACTAACCAGTTACTATCGGTGTCATAACTAGGTCAAAATAGTTTAGGGGAAAATTGATATTAAATTTAAATCAGAAGACCAAAAATCCTCTGCATAATATAGACCTAAAATAACCTCACATCTTCTGCACTGCAAGAAAATATCAGCAAATCCATTTAATCTGTAAAAGAGAGGGGCCGATCTGTTTAAAAAGATCATTTCAGACAGCTTTGTCCATCTGTTTCGGGTTTTTCTGCTTTCTTTCCAGCTCACTGTCACAACTTTAAACTACCTGTTGCTGCGTATCATGTGTGTAAAACGCAGTTGTACAACAGGCAGATGTCATTTACAACACTGGTAACAGGAAATAGTGAAAAAAAGCCAACAGAACAATACTTATTCTAAAGGCTGGATTTATTGTTTTTATTCTGTGAAGATATCCGTGGAATATATGTGTATTAATATGTTTTATGTTTCCAGCAGCAAGCTTCAACGTCAGCAAGCGCAGAGCTTTGTATTATAATGTGCTGCATTTAATAATACAAAATCATATCCTGTATGATCATCTCCCTCTAGTGGCTGAAAGGAGGAAGTAAAACAGATTTTTAACCGATAATCTTCAATTGTAGGAAAAGCGCAGATGCATTAATGGTGGATTGGTTCCACTGAAAAGAGGTGCAGCTAACGTATGCCAGCCTAATGGGACATATCTTCTCCGATGAAGCTCTAATGATATGCAAAACTCCAAAAATATCTTGTTAATGACTTTGCTACTTCTAGGATCCTGCAAATGTGTATTTAACTGACTAAAACCAGCTTGTTTGCTTTACTCTGTGACATAAGTAGAAAGGTTGATGTTTAATAAGAGCTTAACCTTTACTGATCTTTGAGGATTAAGTGTCAAACAAACATATTAACCTTTAATCAGGTATGAAATGGTTTGTTTAGTTGTTCTGAATGAACCAACAGTGTGTTTCAAACAGCTGAAGAAACCTTCAATCAGCTGCATCTTCTGAAAATCATCACCTTTTCCTATCCTATCCTATCTTTTCCCCGCTGCACCAACTGGGCCTTACTTCCACAGCAGCTCTGGTCTCAGCGTTGCAGTCGTCTGCCACAGCAAACTGGAAAATGTGTGTGTTTGTGGGCTGAGCGGTGGCCTTCCACGTCAGCAGGCCGGCAGGAGACAGCAATGCTCCGTGGGGGCCTGACACCAGGCTGAAAAGAACCGTCGAGCCCTCGGGGTCCCGAGCTTGTAGCTGGTAGATGAAATTCTCCTCGTGGAAGGAGCGGAGGCTAAAGGGCGGCGGCTGGAACAACGGAGACCTGTTCTCTGATGGCAAATAAAAAAAAGAAGAAGAAAGGAGACTGGATGTCAGCTGAGTGGGAAAATGAGTGAAAAGGTGGGTGAGAAAAGGTGTGTTTGGCAAACCGGCTTTTCTGAAGAGATTTTCTGCACAAATAATAACAAAATTCATTCATTCTCCAAACCGCTCAGTCTGATGAAGGGTCGCAGGGAGCTGGAGCCTATCCCAGCAGTCTTTAGGCGAGAGGCGGGGTTCACCCTGGACAGCTCGCCAAACCATCACAGTAATAATAAAGTTAATAAACAGATTTATAATCTTTTAGCAGATATAATGGACCTCTCAGAAATCATAAAGAAATGATGAAATATGAGGAGTGTTACGAGAACCTGTTAGAGAACCTGATGCTCATTCAGGATAAAAGGGCCAGCTCCGTCGACACGCCTTCAACACCTCCTCTTCTCATTGGTTCAGAGGGACATTCAGGGAGCAAGCTACCCGACGCAGGACATAGAAGACGCTGCTGCATTTCGACAGAAGGAGGAAGCTGCTGCTGCCTGTTTCTGGTGGTTGGGTTCTGTCATGGACTTTTTGTTGTGATGAATAAGTGCAGTTGTACATGTTGTTCTGTCTTTCCTGTCGTCTCCATCCCATCCAGTCGAGGCAGATGGCTGCCCTCCCTGAGCCGGGTTCTGCCGGAGGTTTTCTTCCTGTTAAAGGAGAGTTTTTTCCTTCCCACTGTTGCCGCGTGCAGCTCAGGACGGGGGATTGGATCCAAGTCATGACTCGATGCAATCAGTTGGTTTCTATTATAGGATATGAATGAATTGGCTCAAAATGATGTGTATGTTGATTCTCGTGTAAGTAAAGTGCCCTGTGACGACATTGTTGTGAAGTGGCGCTACACAAATAAAGCTGAACTGAATGTTTACTGTGTTGTTGGTGGAAATCTTCTGCAACCTGTGTTTGTGGCCGACTTTTGACGTTCTTAACATCACATTCCTGTGTGGAAATCTTAACGGTTTGTTTAGTTTCCTTTTGTAGTCTTGCCTTGTTATTGGGGTTCTTGGGATACCCTGTGTTGGGTTTTTCCAGACCACCTTATTTAGTTCATGGGAACAGCTGCATTGAATGATTATTGTGTTTTCATATATTGTTTTACTGCATTTGTATTTTTCCTTTCAGCTGTTCCCGTTACCCCTAAAACCCAGCGTGTTGCTGAACGCTTGTGTCAGGTTTCTGTTCCTGGTTCTGGGTTGTTTCTCTTCTCTCCCATTTATTTTGGCACTTCTAGATGTTTTAGTTCTATGTCTAATTCTCCTGTTTGTTTTCTATGTGTGTCCTCTCCTCCCAGCAGCCTCCTGATGTGTTTCACCTGTGTCTCTCCCTCCACAGTGTATTTAGATCTCTGGTTTCTTTCCTTCCTTGCCAGATCGTATTGTGTTTCCTGCATGACGTTCCAGCGTTACCTAAGTGTCTTCCCTGTGATTGAAAGCCAGTGTAGACTCAACCTGTCCAGTGACAGCTTGATTGTTTTGTGTGAGGTACCCAGGAGTTTGTAATGAACTGCTTTTCTTTTGAATCCGTTTTTTCCGCCGTACTTTGTTGCACCAACCTTCCTGATAACGGATCGTAACGAGTAAATTAGTACAAAAATAAATTAGTCTAATACTTTTTAAAGAAGGAATCTGGACTGTTTATGTTGTAATTAAATAATTTCCATAGTTTGCACAGTGTGTAAAAATGATATATAGTTGTAAAGATAATAGAAATAATTTCAAATACCAAGTCCAGTTCTGAATTTAACGGTGGCCATCAGTGGCTAAAATTCTGTGAGCGGATCTGGTGAGCTCAGGTGGAGCGATGACTTAACTACAGATAACGACTTTCACATTGTTTACATGTGTACTGTCTTCTTCTATGTGCTTGTTAGAGTGTTACTTATCCCAAGCGGCACTCTAGCTCCCATCAAACAAAGCTGAAAAGGTTCTCACTTCACACAGTTTGTCCATTCAGGGACACCGTAGGAAAAATTATGGTTAAAATACACCAAAACAGGCTCGCGAGGGGCTTTCAGTCCTGTCAGGTCAGAGTGAAACACTGTTTGACCCCGTCTGAACCCAGGAAGTAAAGATGAACTTAAACTGTCTCCATATCCTCCTGACTACCAGTAGTTCCATTTGTCCTCTGTGGAGGACCTTTGTAAACCTAAATATTTTCATCTCCCTGAATGCTACTGAACTAAAACCTTTTGGTCTTTAAAGAGGACATTTAGTGCTTTTCAATGGTACCTTATTTGACTTATTAAACCTGCTAAAAAAAAAAAAAGCATGTTTTATGGGAAGAGCAAAAGTGCATAATACTTTTCTTTGTTTTTCTTTACTTGAAATTTTGTAGTTATATTTTTATTGAATATCTTATAAACACATTAAATCGTTTCTTAGATAAATATAACTATATTTTACCACAATATTTAAAAGTTTAAGCAATATCCTCCATAGTGGACATTTGTAGTTACACATTTTTTTTCCTGGTAGTCAGGAGGATATCAGCACAAAGAGGGAAGATGTGGATTTTATTTGCTCATAGTAGCTGAAAAATCATCTAAACTCTCCCAGAGAGCCTGAGTAAATCTGTGTACGTACCCTCTGCTACGGACCACGTGTGTTTGGACAAATGTGGACGACAGATGAGGCAAGGACTGCTGGGACTGGACTCCCCCTCGCTGTAACATACACTGTTGATGCTGCAGGTTTTGTCCTGGGAAACACGGTTAAAAACCAAGCAGATGTTCAGTCTTTATGATGAAGTAAAAAAAGAAATATCAAACATATTACAACATATTTCAGTCTAGTTCTGTCAGAATTCCTCTATTAGCTCCATGTAGTTGTGTTATGTAGCATGATTTGTCTAACACGATTTCCAAACATTTGTTTATTCCTGCAAAATCATGTCTTATTTCTTAGATCTCCAGGATTTGCACGCTTGATTTCCACGTTCCACTGACTGCTCATTGTCACGTAACCGTGGGTCATGAGCAAAAACAGCTGCTGGCAAAGGCAAACGCCTCCAGCTCTAAGTCACTGTAAAACGGCACAACAACCAGAGGACATAAACAAAGAAATGAAACAAAGACGTTCAGGTTAATTCAAATAGACTGATGATGGGAGAACATGTCTTCTGAAACACAAAAGACTTGCTAGTTATTTCCCAGCTTGATAGATAACTTAAAGGACTGCTCTGTTTTCTAAAACACTAATTGTTAGTAAATCGTAGATGATCATGTGTGTAAGGTAGATAAATTAGGTTCATGTGAAGTCATCACTTTCTAGTCTTTTCATTTAGCTGCTTTATTTTCCAGGTTTAACTAAATTGTAGATACAACATATCAGTATTTCCCTTAAAAGCTGATAATTCTGGCTTTTTAAAGCATACATAAAGACAGGAACTGACTGATAGAAGTAAGATTTATTTACATAGCACCTTTTATATATAAATACATAAAAAAAAGGCAAAAAAAAGAGGGGAAAAAACTATAAGTGTCACAAATCTCTTCTGTTTCAGGTACGTTTTAAAAAATTAAGTAAATCCAGCTGCTAAATCAAATAGTTTTGACTGATTTATTAACATTTTAACCAATTGAAAAAGTCAAATAAACATCCGAAAGTGGTGGTCTCCATCTAATCTTCCCTAAAGGATGACGTCTAATCGAAGTTAAAGGATAAATGATTATTAATGAAGACGCCTCACCCTCAGGGTGCAGGTGACCTCTGCGTTGATGCTGCAGATCTGACAGGCTCCATCATACAGAGTCAGTATCTTGGCGTTGCTGTAGCTGTAACCATCATTTGAAACCTGCCATCAGCAGAAGCTTGATTACTGTGGATCACTGGGAAAAAGCATTAAACAGACACACTGAACAGCTGAACTGCAATCACACACACACATACAGGGTTATTAATCAAACACAGACAATATACAGCTGGAGAATAATCTCTGTTGTAATTTCACACTGAGGTAGGTACGGTCATTCCCGCGTGCTTTTCCTCAGTGACACATCCTCTCATGTGTACAAAATCTAACTACTGTGAAGGAGTTTTCCCAGGCTTTCTTTTGTTTCATGCTCTTGGCAGGCATGTAATCCAACTAATCTGTTTCACACCACCAAGTCTGTTTTTCTCACCGAGCCAAGCTGAAACTGAAGGAAACCTCCAGCTGATTCTCTACTTTCCACGGCAAACAAAAACTAGCCAAGCCTCACAATTCTCTGCTTACAATTACCACCGTGCGGCTTTCTGGGATTGTTATTAATAACAGAGAAGAAGAAAAGATTGTTATAAGGAGAGGAAAAGCTGAGACAGAGGGACCTGACTGATGGGAATCAGGTAGGAAGGACTGTTTCACACTGCATTTACCAGCATGCTTTGCTGGAAACATGACTAACTTTGATCTGCCAGCGGGCCAGAGGTCCGTTTGTCTGTGCCTCCACATCTGCAGGACCCTGGCTGTCCTCCAGGGGGAGCTGGCACTCCAGAGCTGTCTCATCCAGAAAGGTAGCTGGGACAAAGTGAGGGGTGTCCAGGATCCATTCACCAGCTTCAAACTGGATAAAAAAAGATTAAATCATGAATGTCAGCAGAGAACGATGAAGCAGGAGAGTTGGGAAGAGGAAAGGGAAAAAAAAAAGCTTGTTTTTATCGCCAGTCTGCCTTCATAAACACTCTGACAGGAGTGTGTAGAAGAGGAAACTGTCATATTACTATGTACAAATCATTTTGATTCATTGACAATGAAAAGTAAAATAAAAGCCAAATGTAGCCGTGTGAGTGTTGGTAATTTCAGTGTAGATAGAAATGTGTACTTTCTTTCTTTTTATTTGGATCCCCATTAGCTGCTGCAAAACTGCAGCTATTCTTCCTGGGGTCCGACACATAGAAAGAAGAACATTTCACGTTATAAGCAAGCAAAATAAAAAAAGTAAATGTATCATTGAAAAAGAAAAAGAAAATAAAAGATAATTCTATTACAAGCTCAACAATAAATCAGGAACAATGTATATTCATATATTCTGTTACATAACATTGATAAATATTCCATATGTATATATTGTGCTTGCAAAAGACCCATTGTACTAAGATATTTATATCATTTATATTTATTTTATACATATAACTGACAATGTTATATGTATCTATTTATTTACTGAGCAGGAAAAAAGACTTGGAACAGGAAATACGACCTGGAACCATGTTAAATCCTGGTATAAGATATCAAGAGAGGTGCAGATGTGATCAATTATATACGGGATCATCCACAGAAGCTCTGGACTCCTGATAGGATGACTAAAATTGTTTTATGAATGTCAGTCGAGAGCTTTTGGAGCAGTAGAGTGGATGTATAAATAAAATGTTTAGGATAAAAATGGTCCAATGCTCAGCTTTGTGTATTTTCAGTATAAGCCTAGAAAAGTTGAAGCTATCATTTGAACAGACCCAACGGTGTAGGATCGCTTTAGTTATAGGCTGCAGGATTGTGGTGAGACATTGGAAAATAAAACTGCTATATCTTATAGTGAATGGTGGGAAGAAACGATTAAAACGGCCAATTATCAACAGCTAACTTTTAACCTGCTTAACAAGTAACATTTCGGAATAGCTTTAGGAATTATATAACCAGTGAGGAAAGCTGGGCTAGGTAATGTTGGGGAGCTAGCAAGATGTGAAAGTGGCGCCCTGTTTTGGCTCCTCCCCCTCTGGTTCTGCTCCTTGCGTAATCCAAGGCTTTTTTTATTCGCAGCTTTTTCTTTATTTATTTTTTTTTTCTTAAAATGTCTTGTCCAACATTTAGGCAAGTAGAATGATCGTCTGGATGCTGTGTTCAGCTGAGCAAATTTACTTTGCTGAGGGAAGCATTATAGATATAATGATCCCCTTGAATGTCTGAATTTTTTATTTATTTCTGTTTATTTTGCGTTATCGTTTGCATTGTAGAGTTTGTACTGCTGGACCGGTCCGGAGAGGACAGAAGAAAGACAGAAAGAGAAAGAAGAGAAAACACCTCATAGGGAAAGAGATAAAAAGAGAGGGGAAAAAAACCTTAAAAAACAACTATTCGCAGCTTTTTCCACCAATGATTTTTTCCTTTCTCGGCTGTTTAGCGGGAGGAGGCAAATAAACCGAGCCAGGTCGGGAAATCCTTCCTGCATTTTCTCAGCCATGTTTACCTTCCGAGTTTCTCCTTCACTACTTTGTATTTTCATCCTAACATGCTATTTATATGCAGGGTGTATCAGGTTTGCACTGCTGGAGGGGGAGGAGGGGAGCCAGGATAAGAAGCTACGAAATATAAGAATTGAAAACTTTAATGCAGCCTGAAGGTTTGGATGGGTCAGAGTTTTTACAGATTTAACTGAGGGGTTTAACTATATTTCTTATTGTTCATGATTACAAAATGTATAGACTACTATCAGGATGAGGAACCACTTCACCCAGAGTAAAAGAAAATGTCTCTGAGCAAGATTACCTACTATAGCTTTAAGTATAGCAAATAACTGAGCGCATATTTAAATTAACTAACTCAGGGGTTCAGTGTTTAAGGTTTATGGGAGTAATGTAGGATAGAGAAATATAAAAAAGAGAATGATGTACTGATGTATGTATAAGTAATTGTGTTAATGTTTCCCAGTGAAACTGCCCTGTAGGGGCTTTTTTTGTGTGTAAGTGGGTTCAGACTTTATTCTTTTGAGTTTTTTTTTAAACTTTGCACTGGGTGTTTATTGAAAACCAATAAAAAAAAAGATTATTTTAAAAAAGAAGAAATGTGTACTGTTGCAATCAGCCACGACTGCTCATCCTTCAGCTGTAGGTCAGGCCTAAAAAAAAAAATCCTGGATCCAAACGGTGATCCGGATCATCACAAAAACTAAATCAGTTCTTCCTTTTCACACTTCCAACAACTCCAAAAGATTTTATTAAAATCCGTTCATAACCTTTTGAGTTATCT
Organism: Telmatherina bonti; assembly: GCF_933228915.1. Lineage (NCBI taxonomy): Eukaryota > Metazoa > Chordata > Actinopteri > Atheriniformes > Telmatherinidae > Telmatherina > Telmatherina bonti. The sequence goes on from NC_136623.1 coordinate 10,653,478, forward strand.
TGAACACAAAAAGATAAATGCCGGTAAAAACATAACCTCCTTGGTGGAGGTAAGAAAAAAGCCTTGGATCACGCAAGGATCAAAAACACAGGGGGAGGAGCCAAGACAGGGAGCTACTTTCACATTTTGCTAGCTCCCCAACATTACCTACCCCAGCTTTAAATAGTTGTTAAGCTTCTAACATATTTTCAATTGCCATAAAAGGTTTTATAGCTTTAAAATAGAAGTTCATAAACCAATGTGTGACTAATATGCAGTCTAAATACAAACAAGTCTGAACGCATTAGATTAATCATTCAATCCAACCTAATTCTGCGTGTTTTTACTTTCTTTTCATATTTCTTGAATTTCATATTTGTTTTAGTTGGTCTGTTTTTATTGTAACTATGTTCTTAACTGTGACTGGCTCATGTTTGTGGGTCATGCTGGTGCTTTTCCAGGCCAGAAGGTCTGAGATCTTAGTGGGATCACTGTCACAGACAGAGAACAAAACAGTGTTGAATCATAAACTGTATATAAAAATATGGGCAGAACCTCTGTGACGTCACCCATAGGTTTCTGAAGAGCTGAATTGAAGCTCGGTGGGCGGTTCCTACCATCGCCATCTTGGCAGAGGCATGAATGTCGTCTTGCCCGGAAAATACAAATATGGGCAAAGAGCTGAGAGGGGGGCTGTGAGCGTCATGGTGGATGTTTGACATTGAGCGAACTCCAGCTTTCTGTAGCTAAGAGCTAACCAAGCTAACCTGGAGATAACAGGAGCTAACCAGCTAACGGAGGTAAGCGGGCTAAAGCTAAGTCACGTTGTTAACTGGGTAAAAACCACGGTTGTTCTACGTTCTTCTTACTTGAAGCAGGAGATTGGGTACCTGTCAATCAAAAGGACACGCCCCTAAATATGCCGAAATTCAAGATTAAATTACTTTTAAACAGGCGAGTTAGAAAAAAATTCACTCCCCCCACAGTTGTCATGAAGGTAAACCTGACTTATTAAACCTGAAATGGATTTTTGTAACAGGCTGTAAACATGTTTATTTCTGCTGTGAAGTTGGTCTTTTTAACATGGGAGTCGATGAGGATTTGCTCTGTTTTGCAGCCCCTAGCGGATTAAAGAGGAACTGCAGTTCTATGCACTTCCACAGAGGCTTCTCAGTTTACCGCCGGAGGCTCCGTCCATCTTTCATATACGGCCTATGGGTTGAATGCAGCACCAAATTCCAAACCAGTTTCCTGATCGTGTGTTTATCTGGGTGAGAAGCTTCACATGTCCCGACTGACAACTTGTGCACAACTTTATGGCTACGCTTGTAGAGAGGATGCATACATAAGGAAAGGAAAAAACAGCAAAAGATGCAGAAAATACCTTTTCTTTTACAAACTCACACTTGAGCTCGTAGGAGTCCTTGAAGCCCTCACCATGGACCTGGATGGTGGAGCAGCCTCCTTGTTGGACATCACACAGACCTTCCTTCTCCAACCTGGTGATCTCTGGGATCTGGTCTGCAGACAAGCACAGAGCGGGAGATCTGGAAGTGCAGTCCAAATCAAAAACCAGATGTCTCGCATTCATAAATCTGTCTATAAGAATAACTATTATAAGTGCATGAGACATGTGTTTTTGTGTTGGGTTTTTAGCAAAGTATAATCCTGTTATGAGCATTTAGATCTGCAGCTTCCTGTTTTTTGGTCATGCAGGCATGAAAGAGTCTTTGTGGTTAGTTTTGTGTCTGTGTTTGGTACGTGTTAACTGTTTTACCAGACAACATGCTGCAGTCGTACGAGCCAAATCCTGGGAAGCAGACGCAACCCCACTCTGAACACTGGCCGTTCCCGTTGCACAGGCCTGGACATTTGAGGATGGCGAGAACATCTGGGTACTCCTCCTGTCTCCTCCCCTCTTCCAACAGCCTCCTCTCACACTCATTCTCCAGCAGCGGTAATGTTGCACTCAGCCACGACTGCTCATCCTTCAGCTGTAGGTCAGTAACACACATAGCCACCACAAGGTGGACCATCACCTCTTCTAGCAGGGTCCTACAACCTGTGGCGATGCTGGAGTTTGCTACAGTCTGCTGGCACTGAGCCTGGGCCTGCTGCTGGCTGAGGCCAGAAGGTGTGGGCCACATCAGGGAGACATCGAGCGGTACTGCTGGCTCGTGATCCTCTGGGAAAAAGTAGGAGGAGTTTTCCAGATCGGACTGGCTCAGACTCTGGTGCGGGGAGTTAGGAATGTAACGATAGGTTTGCCGTCGGCCTCTGTGCTGACGGCCTCTGTGCTGACGGCCTCTGTGCTGACGGCGGCTGGTTGTTCCCAAAGAAGAGCCTCTGTCTCGAGCCTGAGAGTGCCGATCTTTATTCTGAACTTTTAGAGTCGAGCGACTTTGTGTAAAGCGCCGTCTTTCATGTCCTTTCAGTGGCTCCACCGAACTGATATACTCCGCCGTAACATCCAGAGTGGGGATGACACTGGGAAAATGGATGTTTCCATGATGGGAGCAGGTGGAGTCAGAGGAGGAGGCGAGTTGAGGTGGGGTTCTGGGAGATAAGATGTGGGGATCCACCTGACAGGTACAGTATTTGCGAGTTTTTAGAGGTCTTGAATGTGAAGGAACAGCGTCAAACAAACTGCTGCCTGGAGGGAGTCTGTAAGCAACGAATAAACAGGCATTAAACTGGGATTACACCTCATGGAAAGCCTTGTTATAAAGTAAATCCGGTGTGACACTCATCCACTAACCCTGTTATAAAATATGCAACACTTTAAAACATGTAAATATTAACAATATGCAATCATTCACTAATCTCATAAACCAGTATTTTACCCACAAGACAACATAGAAAACATGCTTTCTAGTTGTATTTTTCTTAATATCATATATTATTGTACACATATAATACACATACATGTATGTTTTATAATATAATATACTATAAGGTTATTTTGAACATAATTGTATATTATAAAAAAAGTTGAAAGTGATACGTTTTCATATTTGATGAAAAATATATGCTTGTCTTGATTTTAATAGAAGCAACGCATCATAAAATAAAAGTTTTTCCATGTTTAAGTAAATCCTGTCCACATTTGGCCTCCGTATTTGTGTCCAGAAATGATCCAGTCTACTCTATATACTATCACAATTTAAAGAAACACACAGCAAGGGATTCATAAAAAGACATTTAAAAACTTGAAAAACAAAAATACAGGGAGAACACAACTCTCATGCTTTGCCTTTTGTAAACCCCCAAATATTTTTTGCAGCTGAGGCTGTAAACTTTTACAGAGAGGAAACGGAAGGCAGTGACTGCTAACAACAAAGGTTACACGTTACTGTAAATGATCCAAACAAAAGAACTGCACTTTGACCCCCACATGGCTTTAATCGGTGCACCTGAACCCAAACGTTTGCCAGCAGACGGCAGTTTCACTGGAAAACCACTGACCTCCATTCAGAGATAAAAGCCTGCAGATCCTCCAGTTTGGCCCTGCCTGCTGAGTGGAAGTCGTTGCCTGGTTGTCCATCGTAGGTCCCACACAGGCCCTCGGTGTGATCTCGGTCTGAACTCGGGGCCCTCAGGGTCAGACTCATTCCCCAGTCAGACACGTCGGCACGAACAAACGCTCCGGAGGAGAATGTCATCTGCAATACAGAACATTAAAAAGGGGAAAAGGCAACATATTTTACATCAGTTTAAATATGTCATCATTTATGTAAACTTGTCTTCAGAGCCTTTAAAAACTAATAAATCACATCGTTTTATTTTACACCGTTCAGGAAAAAGTTCATTCACTTTTCACAGATCAATCCCCACTCACGGTGACTTTGCGTCCTTGGTAGGACTCAGTGATGCGAATGCCGCTGTTGTTCAAGTCTCTGCTCTTCACGGACAGCTGAGGCTTGGTTTCACCCATTTCCCCATTGCACATGTCGAAAGCAACAACGTCACTGCCGTCCCTCGCCACGAAACCGCACACGCAGGACGCAGCGTGCACCAAGCTGCCACACTCCCACTGACGAACGTGGACCTCGAACGGCCAGAAACGACTCTTGTAGAGCACAAAGGTGCCTATTTGGTAGTTCTGAAAGTACCTGAGTAATCAAAGTAAAATATACATCAATAAAAATACATTAAAATATATAGTATATGAATAAATAGATAAAAGCAAGTCAGTCAGTAAAAACTTTATTATATGCTAAATTTATATATATTCTGAATTATCTTATTATTCATTCATTTTTATTCTCTTCATTTATTTTTAAAATACTTTAACATAGTTACATTTATAGTTTTTTAAATACATTTATTTATTTTCTATAAAAGATTTGACGACCTGCAAGAATCTCAGAGCTCATCAACAAAATTAAATTCATTCATTCATTTTCTGAACTGCTTATTCCAATTCAGGGTCGCGGGGAAGCTGGAGCCTATCCCAGCTGGCTTTGGGCGACAGGCAGGGTACACCCTGGACAGCTCGCCAGTCCATTGCAGGGCCACACAGAGAGACGAACAACCACACTCATGCTCACACTCACACTCACTCCTAGGGGCAATTTAGAGTGACCAATTATCCTATCATGCATGTCTTTGGATGGTGGGAGGAAGCCGGAGTACCCGGAGAGAACCCACGCATACACGGGGAGAACATGCAAACTCCACACAGAAAGGCCACTGTCCAAACCAGCCAAGGATCGAACCAGTGACCTTCTTGCTGTGAGGCCACAGTGCTAACCACTGCGCCACTGTGTAGCCCACAAAATTAAATTAATAAATAAATTAAAACTGCATTTAAAATTGTCTACCTATATGGATACAAAATGCAGAAAAATATTAGAAAATACTGGAAATAAATGGATTAAAACTATAAAATGATTGAAAAATTCTTAATTAATTAAAACAGTTTTCATGCTAATTTATTTTTATCTAATATTTTTAATGAATCGCTTTGGAGTTTAAGTCCTCCATTGATAATTTGAGATGAAACTGAAGTACCTGCCATCAAACGTGGTCATGTGGGGATCGGTGAAGTAGTAACAGTACGCTGAGGGGACGTCCTTAACCAGTATCTGAAAATGAGAGTCAGTGTCATTCGCTCACTAACAGCTGAGGACATGCAGTATGAATACACAAAATGATTCTTCTAAACCTGGATATGTTTACCTGCGCAGGCTCTGGGGAATGGCCGTTCCAGAGGAAATGATCTGTGACGATGGGTTTGACAGAGATCTGTGTCGTCCTTTCACCATCTTTAACAAAGTCTGTGATGGGGCTGAAGTGGATCAGAGTCTGGCTACACACTCCATCCCTGCAGGGGCCCTGAGGAAGGTCCACCACACAGGAGGACAGAAACAGATCTGCACCCAGTACAACCTCATCTGCAACACAAATGACACATTTACAGCACATGATTATCTATTATACACTCTTAGATTTGTAGAAAACCAGTTTGAGGTGAAGAGAAGGAGATTTAATGGATGACACAAATTCAAGTGATTAAATGTCATTATCACATAAATAATAGATAGTATTGTTATAGTTGTGTTTTACTGAAAACATCAAAAAATGTAAAAAGAATGGGTTCTCAAAATCATTACTTGCACGAGATCACATTGTATTTGGCTATCAAAACCACATTGGATCAGCTGATTAGGGTGGTGAGAAAGTCGGGAAAGTTTTACAACATGTTGCTTTTAAACACAGGGACGCAGCCGCGTGCGCAACTCACATCATCGAGACCAAAGTTTCTTGTTAAATATGAAATCATGGCTTCATTGCACATGAAAGTATAAACATCACTGCTCCGATGTAGACGAAGCTTCTCATCGTGTATGAATGGAGCAGATGATAAATAATTATTTTTTTTGTTCTCCCAGCCTTAAGAACTAATAAAAGTTAGAGGTTGTAACAAGCTTTAGCTGCAAAGTAGAACTGCATGAGGGGAAGGGCCAGTGCTACCTGGTTAGCATGCTAACTTCTAGCTAACTAGCTATTTTCTAGCTAGCTAGCTAGCTAGCTAGCTAGATAGATAGATAGATAGATAGATAGATAGATAGATAGATAGATAGATAGATAGATAGATAGATAGATAGATAGATAGATAGATAGATAGATAGATAGATAGATAGAACTTTATTCATCCCTTAGGGGAAATTCAAATTGTCTGGCAGCTCAATAAAAACACTCGCTCTTCCACTTCTCACAAGTACGTATTAAAAACTAAATAAGTAATTGAACAGATAGACATCAGTTATCATCACATTAAAAACAACATAAGGAGGTTTTAAAAAAAGAGAGAGAGAGCGATACCACTCTCCAAAGATGATGCATGTACATGTGGGACTAAAATTAAGGAGGTATTATATAGTCCAGGGGTGCCCAAGTCCAGTCCTCGAGATCTACCATATCCTGCAACCTTTAGATGCAACCCCTGTCCAGCACAGCTGAGTCAAATAGCTGAATTCCTCTTCTGCATGTCATTCAGCTCTGCAGAGGCCTGCTAACAAGCCACTTATTTGATTCAGGTGTGTTGGAGAAGGGTTGCACCTAAAAACGGCAGGATGGTAGATCTCGGGGACCGGACTTGGGCACCCCTGATATAGTCTAATGGCCGTGGGAATAAAGGATCTCCTGAAACACTCCTTTCTGCGGCGCAGCGAGTAAAGTCAGCTGCTGAGAGAAAGAAAACATTTCATATGTCAATGACACCATGTCATATCTGTAAAAGTTTATCTGTAAAATTGTGAATTTTTAAGCAGAAAATCCTGCAAACTGCAGGACTGAGTGACTTGATTTAATATTTCATCATCTTCCTTTATGTTCTCACCTTGACTGCTTGTGCTGATCTGCAGGGACAAAGCGCAGCTCTCTGTGGAGGAAAACGATCCATCCGGACATGGGACAGGAACCGTGCTCTCAACCACCAGCTCATACAGTCTTCCATCCTCAGAAACAGTGCTCACTTCTGGTTTTAACTGCACAAGTCATTGTTAAAAAGAAAAGTCACTCACAGACATGTTTCACTCAGCAGGAGAAGCCACTGTTTACCTGTAAAATGCCATTTTAAAAATCTAAAGTGTGTCAGGTTACTGGTACATACTCTTATCCCAGCCAGAAACTCCTGACTTTCTACTGGGGTACTCCGAATGTCAGGAGATTCCAAAAAGAAACTGGAACAGGAGCAGTAAGTCTGACGGGGAAGAGACATACAGGAACAAACTTCAGCTCTATTGTTTTTACTCTTCAAGCCATAAAACCTAAGTGTCCATTGAGAAATGTCCTAATCACACCAGGTCAGTTAATCCTGTACCTAGTTTGGACAAAATAAATCAAAAGGTTTGAAAAAAATCCTGAAAACATCAAAAGTTTTGGATCAGGCTTCACACACACTCACAGCGCAGTAATAAGAAACTGAAACCCTTCAACATGGTAAAGTGTTTCAGTAACACTCTCAGACCCTGCTGCTTAAATCTATAGTTGCTTTATATTTAGGACCTATTTCCACAAGAATGGAAACTCAGTTGTTTTCATGTACACCAGAGCCCAGAGCTTTAAATCTCAAGGAATATAATATATGCGCCATTTCCCCCTTTCTAAGGGTTAAAGTCTTGGGGGTCGCAATATGAGTTCAGAAAGTCACCAGATAAAAAATATAAAATTGTATATTTATCAGATAAATTTGGAATTTTTTATTAATGTTTTCAGATCAATCTGTGGAACTAATGTTTTATCTTCGCAAACATTAACTTCTAAGGAAAATTATTACTAACTATAACTAATCCATATCTCCCATTATGTCAGTGGGAGAAGCTGATTTGGGGCATGCAGGTGCCTGTTGCAGTGGTGAACAGAAGCCACCAAAAAAAACATTTTATCCTACTTATTTATTAGGTTTCTGATAGTTTTCCAGCCTTATATGTGGATTTTTTAGCATCAAGAGTCTAGAAACAAAGGTTTGACTGGTACTAGTTTAAAAGTGGCCTCTCCAGGGTGGACCTTGCCTCTTGCCCAGTGATTGCTGGGACAGGCTCCAGCTAAGGCTACACTGGATTAAGCAGGTCAGAACATGGATGGATGGATGCAGGGAAGGATAGATGGATGGATGAATGGATGGGGATGGATGGATGGATGAAGGGAAGGATAGATGGATGGATGGATGGATGAATGGATAGATGAAGGGAAGGATAGATGGATGGACAAATGGATGGGAATGGATGGATGGATGGATAGATGAAGGGAAGGATAGATGGATGAATGGATGGATAGATGAAGGGAAGGATGGATGGATGGATGGATGGATGAAGGGAAGGATAGATGGATGGATGGATGGATGGATGTAGGGAAGGATACATGGATGGATGAATGGATGGGGATGGATGGATGGATGGATAGATGAAGGGAAGGATAGATGGATGGATGAATGGATGGGGATGGATGGATGGATAGATGAAGGGAAGGATAGATGGATGGAAAAATGGATGGGAATGGATGGATGGATGGATAGATGAAGGGAAGGATAGATGGATGGATGAATGGATGGATGGATGGATGGATGGATGGATAGATGAAGGGAAGGATGGATGGATGGATGGATGGATGAATGGATGGATGAAGGGAAGGATAGATGGATGGATGGATGGATGGGGATGGATGGATGGATGGATAGATGAAGGGAAGGATAGATGGATGGACAAATGGATGGGAATGGATGGATGGATGGGGATGGATGGATGGATGGATAGATGAAGGGAAGGATAGATGGATGGACAAATGGATGGGAATGGATGGATGGATGGATAGATGAAGGGAAGGATAGATGGATGGATGAATGGATGGATGGATGGATGGATGGATAGATGAAGGGAAGGATAGATGGATGGATGAATGGATGGGGATGGATGGATGGATGGATAGATGAAGGGAAGGATAGATGGATGGACAAATGGATGGATGGATGGATGGATGGATAGATGAAGGGAAGGATGGATGGATGGATGGATGGATGAAGGGAAGGATACATGGATGGATGAATGGATGGGGATGGATGGATGGATGGATAGATGAAGGGAAGGAAAGATGGATGGATGAATGGATGGGGATGGATGGATGGATGGATGGATAGATGAAGGGAAGGATAGATGGATGGATGAATGGATGGGGATGGATAGATGGATGATAGATGAAGGGAAGGATAGATGGATGGATGAATGGATGGGGATGGATAGATGGATGGATAGATGGATGGATGGATGGATGGATGGACATGCACGTACATGCCCAACATCAGCTTCTGTCAGCAGGGTTTGAGGGTGTGTAAACATACACAGCGTACGTTTACGACACAGTTTCTGCTGTATGATACTTTTAAAGTGCTGTTAAGACTTTTTCACAGTTTCTATGAAACAACCTGAACTGTAAAGTGACATTAAACTCCTGAATCCCACCTTATCCCCCAAACGGAGATTGAAGCCGTCCAGCTCAATAGAGGCGGAGGTGTGAAAGGTGGTCTCCTGTTTGAGCTCCTCTCTCCTGCCTTCAGGTGAAAGACGGGACCACGCCACTACGTAGCCCAGAGAGCTGTTGGAGATGCTGTCAAAGCTGCACTTCAGGTAAACGGTGTTAGCGATCACTTCTGAGACGATCACTGGCACAGACAGGGTCGGGGGCTGATGAGCTGATGGACAAAAACAGAAAGATCAGGTAGATTACTAACTGATTTGATTAAAGCAGCACTAGTGAGCTTTGCCAGATTTTCAAATTTAGACGTCCTCTAACAAAAGCTAATTTAAACTTGGCATCTATCTGTCTCTTTTCTGAGCTCTCTGCCTTCAGTAAAAGTCAGTGTAATGAGAAAAAAAAAAAAAAAAAGTCAGTGTAATGATGACTCCAGCTCAGTTAGCTGAGTTGTATGTACTGGACTGGAAAAAAAACACTGAAGTGTGGCTTCAAGACATTGCAGGGCAACAAGGGTCCCAGGAATACATTTATGAATGACAATGTGCCATCACAGAGAGGATGGAAACATATATAGTGTCATTTTATAGTGAAAAAGTCAATAATTTAATATAAAAGTTGGGTAAAATAATTGTCATCATATGATATGAGTTTTGGAGTTAAATACATAACATTCATCATTTATCCAGGCCGCAGGCTGGAGAACATGGACAGGACATCTCTCTGCTTCTGTAGTAGGAAGTTGATATAAAAATAATAAGTAACCATAAGCATGTATTCAGGTGGAAATATGAAAGAAACAACTCTTTATCTGTCTGTAACATAAATGAATCTGTCATAAGAAAAACTTTTACTTTTGTTTACTTTTGTTTGTACCCTGTTATTACCTCTGCCAAGGAGGTGGTAGAGGTTATGTTTTTGCCAGTATTTCTCCGTCCATTTGTCTGTTTGTTAGAGATTTTACTGAATAGATTTCATGATCATTTTTTTCTGAGAACTGGTCTTGATCTAACTTAAAACCCATTAAACTTTGGGAGTGATCCAGATCACCATCTGGATCCAAGCATGTTTTTTAACCACTCTTTCTCATTGTGGGCCATTTTTAGTGTACATGCATGTCACTCAAAAATAAATGTTTGGACAAAATACACCGTAGAAGTTCCCAACAGGTTTTATAAGATATCAAAGATAAATCTGGATCCCAGTAAAATTCTGGACGCTACCATCCAGAACAAGAAAAATATGAGCAATTTTCATTTGTGCAAGAGAACAAATTAGGATATAAAAATGCAATAAAAACCATGACATAATGCCAAGACTTATCAGTGATTCTAGGAATCTAAAAGTGTATCCATATAAAATGACTCTAAGATTAGATCATTGTCTGTAAATCACACTATGGATTAAAATGAGCTGCTTGGCAAAGTTCTGCACTCTGAAAGTTTTTAAAATTATAAATGTAACGTTGAATGGTTGCCTTTGACCTGCCGAGGAACAAAAGATGTGAATAAGAGGTAATGCTAAAGCTGTGCACTTTTATATTCTATATATTTTAATTATCTTTATTAAGATACAGTAGGCCCATTTTTAAATTAATAAAATAAAGGAAACACGAGATTTTCTTTCACATTTGTTTTTGTTGTCTTTTTTTTAAAAACTCAGGAACAAAATCTGCAGTAATGTTGTGTAAAAAAATGCATTTCACTTTAAATAAATTTACCTGCACAAAATCCACACTTTAATTTGATTTAAAGAATTAAAAAGCTTACAATAGATTTAAGGCAAACTTTAAAAATCCATGTTTGTTCAGAAACAGAAGAATTGTGGATTGTGTTAAAAAAAAAAAAATCCCTGTTGCTCTGTTCAGACGTGGTTTCTTACTGGTTTGTATGATCAAACTGCTTACAGGAAGTTAGCCAGTCTCAACATTAATATGAGCATATTTACATTATAAACTTGACCTATCTTGTCACAACTAAAATGTTCTACTCTGAAAAAGTAATAAGACAACGAATAAACCTCAAACACTTCAGAGATTATGAAGAGGAAAAGCAGCAGCAGGCGAGGAATGTGAGTTTTATGCACAATCTCAACCACAAAGTATTCAGCAAAGCCTGTTGTTGGAATAATAAGAGAAAAGTCAGCTTTGGAATTGAATAGAGTGGTATGCTGTGGCATAATTCACCAATGCAGACAAGGCGGCATCACCGTGGAGACGAGGCCCAGTGGATAACAGGACACATGCTCAGTTCATTAAGAGGAGCAGTGAAAGGGGCTGGCCGTGAATTCCTGACCGCATGGCAACTCCTTGACCTCCTGATTGTTTGGGTGTTTGCAGAGGAGGTCATTCCTGGTCCAGAAAGTAAAAGTCCTGTCCGGCAGCTGTTCCAACCAGTCACCAAACCAGCTGAATTTAATGAGCAGTTTATTTGCCAGATAAACGAGCCTGTTAGTAAAAACACCTGGTCTAAATGTACAGGTAGATCCAAAAACATGGCAGGACTTTTACTTTCTGGACCAGGAATTGCCGCCTCTGGGTGTTTGACTTAACAGGAGACGAAAAGCGTAGGCTGTAAACACACCAGCAGGATTCTTACTTTTACAAACTCCACCGATGTCCACCTCGTCAGGACCACAGATAAGTGGGCTTCTGGGTGAAGCTTCTGGCATCTCTTAATAGATAAAGAGATAAGAGTTACATGATTTGTGGTTTGTTTTCATTGGTAATAAATCTTCTTCAGCATGAATTTGCTCTGTCAGGATCATCAAAATCTTAACATCCTTTCTTATGGCCTGCCCTATGTAAGTTTTTATTGTTTGTTTTGTGCCGTTGTCTTGGACCTTGAGTCTGTAAACCAAGGTTGTCTTAACATGGTTGAATTCTACAAAACATTTTATCGCAACACACCTAGATAAGCTGGTGACGTTTTCTTTTAGGTTTTTCTGGATTTATTTTTGAAGTATTACTTAAACTGCACTTTTTTTATCCTTCGACTTTATGTCTCTGTTTGTCTTTTCAGAGCAGACAGAAAAGATGCAGGAGGAAGATGAGGAGATATTATTGTATTCATTTAAACTAGGTAATATTATGGGGTGGGGGAGAAAAAAACAAAAGCCTGTAGCACTACATGTCAAGACCGGTGTCCAACTGGACTCCAGCAGTCCACTAGCACCTTCCTACAATATCCTCTACTGTTTGATTTAATGCTTGTGTTGTTCTCACTCTCATATGTAAGTCGCTCTGGTTTAAAACATCTGCTAAATGATTGTAGAATAGAATAGAATAGAATAGAATAGAATAGAATAGAATAGATGAGCAAACGCATTAACTGACCTTACTGCTAATAGATGTAAGTCAGTCATAGTTTTATCAGTGGGTATGCTTTTCAAAAAAATCTTATTTAGCACATGTAAAATTGTTTTTTATGTTCTCCAGAGTCTGATGCATTAAAAACACAGAAATGTTGATAAATCATCTTAAAATAAAAAAAATATTTGAATGATTTAATCTACTGTATATATACAGTTACAATGGTAACAAAGAGGTCATCATCTAACTTTTGGAAGAAGGCTTCTCACAGCCAAGAAAATATTATATAATATATACATATACATATAGATAGATAGATAGATAGATAGATAGATAGATAGATAGATAGATAAGGAGGGAAATATGCTCCAACATATTACATGATGCGCGTGAGTCAGTAATCGGTAAACTGCGACTACTTGTTGTCTTCAACAGACTTGATCTTTGAGTTGTAAAACATCACCTGTGGAAACTGACTTCACCTGGTGTGAAATCTGTGCAACTCTGTTGCTCCACTCTGCCAAGCTGCAGACAGACCATCTCTGCCTCTTCCCTTTCTGCGATGCACCACCATGTACAACTACCAAGCACTGTTTGTGTAACACGTGGTTTGATGTCGCCCATAACTCCTTTTCTAAGGGCCTTAAAATTACATTTAAAATGTTCTGTCTTTTTGTGGACTTTATGTCGCCTCTTTTGTTCCAAGCTTTGAGAGGCTTTTGGGTTTACAAATTATATGTTTCACAAGTATTATTTAAGGGAAAAAGTAGAGGGACAGTTGCCCCCTTTGCCCCCCTGTAGACCCACCCCTGCACTAACATGCTTAATAGACTCCATGAAGTTATAAAAGTTAGATAAAAACTTTTCTGCAGGCTCGCCCACCCCTCCATCCCTTCTTTTCACAACTACCTGCTTATTTTTTTATCTGTATTAGCTGTAATGGCACTTATTTATTTTACTCCATTTGTGTACAGCGTTTTGTGACTGTTTCTTAAATAAACTTTACATACCAACACCTTACAAGCATGGGCCAAACTTTCTAATTTGACCTACCTTGTGCACAGTACCCCATACATCCCTGCGTGGGTTGAAGCAAGTAAACATAGAAACCTCCACAGTTCCGGACGGTTACGGGGATGCGGAACATGCAGCAGTCTTTGCTGCTGCTCTGGAAGGTCTGCCAGGCAGCGCAGGCCGTCAGCTGTCTGACATCCAGCGGGCCCGGCAGGGACTCGCCCTCACCCAGAGACAGCCACACTGGAGCCTGAGTCCCGCAGTGGTTCACCTGCACAAAGCAGACAGGAGAACTTTCTTACACTTCAATGGCAAAACACACATTCCTTAGAACGCCTTGTGCACCCAGGTGTACTTGGAGACATTTTCCAAAAGTGTCATCAAAAGAAACAAAATCATGAAACCACTGAAAACGTGTAAAATTACTTTACACAGAATTTATTAAAAAATCCCAAAAGAGAAGATTTTCATTCACCACCATAAAAGTTTTCCCTTATTATGTAACCCATGTTGTCAGCAGTCCCCTCCTCCTTCCTGCGCCAACCCCCGTGTGGTTATCCATCACCAGGGGAGAGCAGCAATGCCCTGGGAAGCCAGAAGGACTTCAGATGGATCCTTCAGGCTCACAGCAGGCCACCCGCAGGAAATGAGGCACATTCCAGCTCTCCTCGCTCTCTCCTTCATAAATATCTACATGCTAACAACTCTAACTGTCCAGTCACATACATCCTTGCTTGCACACACATAAGAAGACTTTAGCTTTTGATGCATGGAGAAACATTCAGTGATGACAGACGCGCCGCCTCAGAGTTTCTCTGCATGAGGTCACAGATGGAGATCGCACAGACTGAGCTGTTTATATATGTAATTAAAGGAAAATCAACCGAGACATCTGTTGTACATAAATCTACTGGAATTTACCAAATTAATCTAAAGAGAAAAGAAAAACTGGTTGAAGAGTATTTCGCTGAATGTGACATATTTGGTAAGAAAATATTTTCTCAGACTGCAAACTAGGCGCAAGCTTGACTTTGTGCGAAACTCATTACTAATGTAAAGGGTCATTTATTTTTTATTACATTTTTTTTACATGAACAGAAATCAGTGTTTGCTTGTAAAGGAGATAAAGGGGGGAAATGGACGTCATTTTATAATCAAAGTAAAAAAAAAAAAAAGTTTCTTAGTTGCAAAAAAAACTGAAGTTTATACTCCGCATGGTACAAGCTCAGACCTTGATGGAAAGAAAAAAAAACATCTTTAGAGGAAGAAGAGTGTTTACCTCCACGCACTCTGTGGGCATACTGGCCGGCTTGTCAAAAATCTGAAACTGGTACCAGCCTGGAGAGAGGGAGTGGTCGCAGATGAAGTCCTGCAGGGCCGACTGCTGCAGCCAGCTGGAGCTGAAGGTGGCGCTTCGGTAGGGGTTCTGCAGAACCGAGTGGCCACCCGATGTGCACTCTGGAGGGAGCGCTGCAAGCACAGTTGGAGGCAAGATATAAACACTGGATGTTCACGGAGAAAGCCAGCAGCAATGATCAAATACTTATAGACATATCAGCTCTGGCTGGATGGCGACGCCATAAAAACATTCAGAGAGAGATTTTCAAAGCTGCGATATGGTTACACGACTGACCACAGAAGTGATGGAAAAAGCTTGATTATGCAGTTCAGAATGGGACACTAATTAAGTTTGCAATACACATTACGCATGGATAACAAGCCAAACCGCAAAATTGAACCATTGCTCAGGAAATATTGACCACATTTCATTGTTTCATTAGAAATTCAAAGCCTGTTAACTTTCTCATGATCCCAAATCATCCTGGGAATCACATTTTAGACAAAAAACTCCAAATCCCACATCTAAAATGGCAGAAAAACAGAAGTATCAAAAGCTTACCTGTAATCATAAAATGATTATAACAGACAAGCTACATCCTGTGGAGGATGACTGGGTGGGACAGAAAGGATAAAAAGGATGCCTCTTTCCCACGAGGAATGTTTTTGGAGGGTGGAAAAGCAGTTTCTTTGTTCCGGGAGGTAATTTACCCCAAATTACTGCTCAGTTGCTTGATGTTGTCCACTAGTCGGCTTATGTTGATTTATTCCTCAGAAAGCTGAAGCAGGGCTAGGATTTGTATAAAGTGTAACACCAGTTGAGTAATTGTTTAGAATTTAAGAAAAAGCAAAAACTTTTATGTTTTAGTGTATGTTGAGACAGATTTTCTTATCGGGCTCCCAGAAAACTAGAAAAAGGATTTTCATCAACGTTTAACAAGAGATAAAATGAGGAGAGTTTCTTCTTGTTTATGAGGAGGTTTTTCTTCGTCACAGAGGTCAAGATGTGTCAGGTTTTCCTCCATGTCAGGGTGAGAGGGGATTTTTTTCTCTAATGTCTCTTGCATTCAATAAAATCATAATAAGACATTTTTAACTAGAGCAAACACTGATATACAGCACGATTAATGGATTTTTCTCATCATTCATTTTATATTGTTATGACTGATTCTTTACGATCTTAATAAAAGCAAGTCAGACAAAGTGTCGGATCTAAAAACCAAACATAAACGACGAAGAACAGACTGAGTTTAAATCACAGGCATAATCGTGGGTCAGACAACTCGAGAAAAACTCTGAGCCTCTTCAAATTGCCTCCGAGTGATCAGCCTTTTTATTCACTCTGCTAGCTGCACAACAACACACTGAAAGGCATTTCACTGGTTAAGCATCATTGTGTGATTGTATAGTATTGGTCATCAGAAATCATCCAGCTGCCGGGAGGAATGAGGTCACGTCCAGATATGCGTGAAAAGTTTGTCATTCTAGTATTAAAACACAGTAAGTATCTGTGGGTGGCTGAAACTGGCTGAACCCCCAGAGCTATTTTCCAGCCACAACCCTTCTGTAGAAACACAACATAACCAGCAATAAGCATAATATCTGCTTCATAGCAAAATGATAACATGCATTTACAGTGATAAACTCCAACACTAAGTATTATACTTCTCTGTTTGAGGTCAATATATATCTAAACAGTTTAAGTTTAAGACCAAACCGAGCCCAAAGAGGGTTTCATGTGATATAAAATCAAAACTGTTACATGGAAAAGGTCAGCAGGTGAAAAAGACTCCTTGAACATGAACTTAGAGTTGTTTTACAAGATAGTAAAAGCTGCCTTCTCTGCATGCAAGAGACAATGTCAGGGCCCCACAATGGCCACGAGATTCATGTCCACGTGTAAAACAGACGCCAGACAAGTCACTAAATGATGAGCAAGGTCTTTTCTATATGCGTGTAATGGTTTTGGATAAAGATGCTGCGCTGCTGGTAGCAGGAGAGGGGAAAGAAAACCAAAACAAACTAACAAAGTAGAGCCAGCATTTGCGTCAGCGTGGAACAGCTTTCAACCCTGACCTGAGAGGTCAAGTGAAAGCCGATATCCTGATGACGTGCTGCAGCAGTGACATGCAGAAAAGCTGCTGAAAGAAAGGACTGGAGTTGTCTGAGCTTCGCGGCTCCTCTGCATTCTCAGTCACTCCTCATCACCTCAACAGCAAGTCTGAGTCTGTGTCGACTCAAAGTGTGAGACCCAGCATCCCGACAGAGGCCCAAACTCTAGACAGGACACCGAGCTGTGTCCTAACAACATACTTTAACCATGGCTGGAGGTGTGTGTGGCTTGACGTGCTAGTTAGAGTTTAGTCCTTGAGATCTTGCAACTTTTAGATGCACCCTGCTCCAACTCACCTGAATCAGATGAATGTCTGCCACCAGGCCTCTGCAGAGCCGGATGAGATGAAGGAAGAGGGAAGTCATCCATCTGATTCAGGTGTTGGAGATGACTCTAAACGTTGTGGGATAGTAGATCTTCAGGATCAGATTCTGCTAAATCTGTTCTACTGTCTCACACTGGGAAAACCTCCGTCAGATTAATTTCCCACCAAACTTTGGAGGTTTTGTAAACTCTTCAGTGAGGCAGACAGACATCCTCCCAGCGAGCAGATGGCGCAGAGCAGGACACTAATTACAGGAGTACACCTACCTGTCTGAGCGTGCATTGCGTTGGGAAGCAAGCCCACAAAGCAGAGAAGAAGTTGCAAAAGACTTCCAGATCTCATCGTTTTGCTGTGGTCAGCGCGCGACTTGTCCAAGCAAAGCGCGAGCCGCGCGTCGCGTCTTACCAGAAATCCACGCGGCGCAGCGGGGGCGCGCAGGTTTTCTGACCCCAAGCAAACAAAACAGCGGGAAATGTTGAGGTTTCTGCCACTTTAAACGGACTTAAGGCGGTTGTTGTTCTTGTCTGGAGAAAGTGTGGGCAGGCTGGAGGCGCACGGAGGCATCGGCTGACCGCACGCTGCTGCCTCCTGCAGCATCACCCTGCGTTAGGAGGAGCATTGCCTTCTCATGACCCAAACCTCCAAACTTTCGCAACCATCATGCGGTCAGACGTGAAAGAAAATCAGTTCTGATTCATTTTCTGCGCTTTTCCCTTGACCTGGAAGCCGTTTCAAGCATCAGAAAATAGTCTCAATGTATCAGATTTTATATTTATTTTTCCCAGATTTTATAACTTTGTTTGTTCAAACCTCTGCATGTTAAACTTGCTGTAAAGTAGTACTGGAAAATAAAGAAATTCAGACATTTTAAATGATTAATCATCTTTAATCACAATTACAGGGTATATGTACTTGAAAATTAAACAAGTCATAAGTGGTTCAGTATATTAGTCAGTCTGCCTCAAAGGAGAAATAAGCACTTTTCCAAGCCCTGAAGTTGTGTCAATAAAAATCATTTCTATCCAAACAAAATCAGTTATCAACTTTTTTTTAAAAACATAATCTAAACCAAACTGTTAATAACAAGATTTTGTATTTTTCCATCCAGTTCAGATGCAACTGAAAGGCTTTGCCTCGGACACTCACACAAGACAGTTATTCACAGATAAAACATCCATAATTAAAACCTGAGTTGGATAAAGTTTGTTATTATCTGCATTTGTTTTTATCTTCTCTAAAAGAGAAAAAAAAGAAAGAAACTAATCTCATGAGGATTCACATCTGACCAGCAGTGATGTCTTATTAGTCATCACCCTAAAACACTAAAACAGATGGCGCACATGCTCCACTTTTCAGGGAATCTCAGCCAAAGTGTCGGATTTTTGCATAAACCAGATAATCACATTAACAACTTGTTTCCATTCTCATGTTGTAACTGGAGCTGTGCGCCTCTAATATGGAGTCTGACTGGTTGAGGAGGTGGTTGGGAACCTCATCTGTTCAGAGGGAGGAGACATGAAACAGACTCGGAGGCTCAGTTCTAGCTGTAAAACATAAAATGTAAACTCTAAAAGCATCTAAAAAAAAATATTAAAAACAGTGACATAAATGATCTGGCAGATATTTCTTCCTTTTGATGTTTTATATCTTTCTTAATGTAATCTCTAAAGGGGCAAATTTCTCCCCTAAAAGCCACCAAACTCCACAAAGTTTCTCATTATGGAAAACAGATAAAAATCTGGTACAAAAATGTACTAAACAGTTAATTAAAAGACTTATTTAACTGTTTTTCAGACAGGAAGGATACAACCTCTTCAGGAAAGACTGCTTTTCCACCTCAGACTGAGGATATTGTTGCGCCGCCTGAAACAGCATCAGCGAGCTGATTTAGTTCAGATTTTGGGGAAACTGTTGGGAAAACGACAGCATTGCCAGTCAGAGATAACTCCTCTGCTCCCTGTGCAACATGAAGGTGCCTGAATGTCTTGTTGCAGCTTGACTCCCAGGCTGAGCAGGGATTTAAACCCCTCCCTCATAAATCTCCTGGACCATCAACCTGGTAAGAGCCTGGAATAACCATCAGGTTAAAAAAAATTAAATAAAAGCAACTCCCTTTCTTTCAATCTCCTCTTTCACAAGCAGCAGTTCCCTCAGCCTCATGGATGGAAAACACACACATACATGTCATGCTTCATCAAGTTAAATCCAGGGAGTAAAGAACATGGTAAACAAATGCCTCTTTTAATAGTTTAATCTACACAAAAGCTAATTTTGTGTAATTTTCTCTCATTACAATCAGTTCTGCAGAGATGGCAGCGCTGCAGTGTCCCCTGGGAACTGTGATATCAGCTAAATGATGCAGGAATTCAAACTGTATATAATTACCTTAACCTCCACCACCAACAGGAAAACTGATTGCACTA
This sequence comes from Telmatherina bonti, assembly GCF_933228915.1. Lineage (NCBI taxonomy): Eukaryota > Metazoa > Chordata > Actinopteri > Atheriniformes > Telmatherinidae > Telmatherina > Telmatherina bonti. Next base: position 10,673,451 of record NC_136623.1, read on the forward strand.
CTTAGCTCTTATAGAAGGACAACAGAAGAGAAAAACATCAGCAGTCAAATGAGCCGAACACAAATGACTCTGTTAAAGGCAGAGCTGTGTGAAGTTTTAGTTTTATTTGGATTGCTGATAAGAAGAAGTCTCAACTCTGATTTATCGCCCACCTGAGGCTCCTCATGTTCAGTAAAGAGTGAAAGTGCTTATTTTGGTTGCAAGCAGACAAGCTGATGGATTACTGCCTTTGTCAGTCAGGTACGAGTTATTACTCATGAGATCAGCAGTCAGTTGTGTGTCTGACACTGTTCGGGTTTAAAGAAGTGATTAAATGAAGATTAAATTTAAATTTGCTGTGTGTTTGCGCCATTTAGTGGAGGAGGTTATGTTATATCAAGTCGATGAAGGAAATAGATGTCATTTCAGAGCTGTTAAGGGTCATGACAGGAGCTATTCTTGCTTGAACTCTGACCTCTAGCCTCCAACCAGACACCCAAACCCCAACTGACCGCTGGCGGCTTGGCCTACAACCAGTTATGAGGTATACCAGTTAAACTGGGGGCCTCGTTTATGAAAATAAAGGACAATAATGTCCAGAAGCATTTGAGTTGGAGGTTACTTGTGAGTTGTAAACAAATACTGGATGATTGTAAGCTGTAATAGCAACTTATGTTTTCAACATCTCCCTTAGAAGGAGATTTCTTTGATATCTTTTCTTGAGTCTCTTTGCTAATTCCTGTTCTCCTGGAAGCTGTTTGGGACTGTTAAATGTCGGCACTTGTATGAACATATGGCTTTAAAAAAAAAAAAAAAATAGTAGGATTTGTAATGAATGACATTTCAATTTGTTGATTGGTCAAACAGCAAAGACGACGTTTACTTGAGCCGAGATAAAAGTAGAAAAACGAGGGAAACAAGTTCGATCTGAAGGAATAGCAGCGATGATAACAGAGATGAAATACCGTGTTTTCTGAAAGAACAGACGGAGGTCCAGACTCGCAGACTTTGAAAAGATGATGGTTTGATAGGAAATCAGTAAAGTCTTTGATTCAGACGGAGATGCTTAGATTCAGCTTGTTTCTGTGTCCTCCAGCTGTTTCATATGCAGAATTTTGCTTTGTTTCTTTCTCTCTTCATGTTAAAATAACACATTTACACTCCGTGTTGCTGTCGGAGTAACATCTCTGAGCGTACTGTGAGGCAGGATCGACAGCTTCTCAGCGTGTCTGATAGGCTCCTGTAATGGTTGCTTTCAAGCCACTGATTGCACAATGGATACAAGTGATGGAGATTTCCGACACGGGTCTGAGGGGCCCGGGGGTTGAGCGGAGGCTCTGAAAGTGGCAGCAAGGTCAGGTCCATCAGAGGCGCCGTTTGGTTTCAGCTCAGGTTTCCTGTTGTCTTTGCTCTCTTGTGTCAGCTGTCCAGTCTGGTATCAACAAAGTGACTGAATACAGATCAGTGTTTGCACCACAGCGTCTCCTCAGCTCTGCTTCTTCCAAGTCAAAACTCTGACATCCAATTCCACTGCTTTAACACCCTGGCCTCTCAGAACATTTTAGATTCATGACAAATAACTAGTAAGACATAAAGAAATGTGTTTTTTTCTCCTATATTTTGGCTGTAGTTCAGAAAAGGAAAGGAATGTTTCCAAACATTACACAATAAAAGCCAACATTTCAAATCAAAAGGAAAGTTTCTTTTTATTTCCATGTGAGATTATTTTCAACAATTGAAACATATTTTTTGTAAATTCCGGATAAGTATGATGTAAATATAATGTTGCTTAGAAATTCAAGCCACAGTTCAACATAACACTGTTAAAAAAAACTCAACTATTATTAGAAAAGTTACATGTTATGTGGTAGGCCTAAATATAAATCTCAATGATTAATCATTAACCATCTGTCAGACGGTGGGAGGGTGGCTGATCACCTGAAGCTCAGGTTCTGCAGAGTCCTGGGAGGTTGAGGGTCCTATGCGGTATCTTATCTGTTCCTAGGACTGATCTCTTCTGGATGGAGAGGTCTGATGTCTCACCAGGTACCTGTTGGAGCCACTTCTCCAGTGTGGGGGACACGGCCCCCAATGCTCTGATCACTATGGGTACTACTGTTGTTTTCACCCTCCAGGCCTTCTCCAGGTCTCCCTTGAGGCCTTGGTTCTTCTCCAGTTCCTTATTCTCCTTTTTCCTGATATCTCCATCATTGGGGATGGATATTAATCACTACGGCTTTCCTCTGCTGCCATGATCACTATGTCCGACTGGTTGGCCACCACCATCTTGTTGGTCTGAATCTGGAAGTCCCAGAGGATCTTAGCCCTCTCATTCTCCACCACTTTGGGAGGTGTCTCCCATTGGGACTTATGGGTCTCCAGTCCATATTCTGCACAGATGTTCCTGCACACCATGCCGGCTACTTGGTTTTGGCGTTCCATGTATTCTTTGCCTGCCAGAATCGTGAAGTTACAGTACACACAGAAAGCCACATGTTCCCTTGTTATCGTCAAACCTCTTTATTTCTGTGGTTTTGCAGGATGTTCAGTCAGTAAAATGTTTAATGTAGCAGGTTGACAGTAAACAGCTTTCTTTGACAAAGCGATTGCAGCAGGAATCTGGAATATGAATCATGTCTGCAGACCAGATCTGGAAACAGCTCGTGAAACTCCCTGTATGCTGTAAACCTTCATGAGGTTGGCGAGTTTCTACCATGAATTGTCACTAAAATTAACCTTCACCCTGGATTTTAGAATGTGGCAGATAAAAACAGAAGAGTCAGCTAGTGATGACAATAAATAAAGGATCGTTTCATACCTGTGTGAATCAGCTGCTGAAGGACTCCCCATTTGCAGGATTGTGAAATCTGCTGCCATCTAGTGGTTATGTTGATATCTCAGTATGACGGTACAAGAAAGGGATTTTAAAGTGATTGTTGTTTCAAATATGCAAATTTTGGCTCCATAGATGTAAATAAAACAACAGTTTGTAAGTTATTTGTATTCAGTTTTTCCCTTTTGCATCAGGGTTGCAAATTACACATCATCTGACCTTAAAACTATGCTCCTGACATTTATCATGCACGTTAGTGGAGCTTCCAAAGCTCTGCAGCATCCCAAGGCTGAGAAAATGCACTTTACAGCTTTTCTCTTACAGCCCAGGGATATGAGTACACTCGCTCAGGGGTGCCTAAGTCTGGTCAATCAAAAGGCTGAATTCCCTAATCTGCATTTCATTCAGCTCTGCAGAATCCTGGAAACGAGCAATTCCTTTAATAAAGTGTTGTTAAAGTGATGCATCTAAAAGTTGTAAAATAGTAGATCCTGAGGACTGGACTTGGACAACCCCTGCACTAGATGCTTTGAACAAGCACTGTGGCTTATTCAGCAAAGAAAAGCAAGAGGACATAATCTGAGAAATAGAGGAAAAGAAAGGGACAAAGAAAAATATAACACAAGAGTCAATCTAGAACTGACTTTTATAGGCTGGTGAGAACTCAGAAATGAGACTACATGCAAGATGATCAGGAGTTAACCTTGTTTCAGGGGCTTAAAAACCTGCTACAGTTCAGTAGTGGCGCTTTACTGAGTCAGAGGAAATGAAATCTGGCATATTTAATTTAAAAATGAAAAAATATACCCTGTAAAGCAGAACCAGTCAAAAGTTTTCTTGCATCTTGGTCCGACATCTTGGGAAATATGTTAGAAATATATTACATCAAAATTTAATTTACCATCTAAAGTGAATAATGTATAAAACTCATTGATAAAAATCTTACTATAATATAAATATCCCTTCAGTCTTGATTCAGGTTGCATGTTGAACAGGTAACTGTAAGGAAAAAAAAGGATAAGAAGGCTTTGAAAGCATCTTGGAATAACCATTTTATGCTGCTTATTTATGGCAAAGCTAAAATGAAAAAGCTTCAGGTGGCATTTCATGATGCTTTTAGAGTATTGTTGTCAGATGCTTGTCTCAAATAACGTTCCTACCTTTCATGCTGTGCTGAGGAATTTCATGTATAGATTTATGTGTTGATTAAGGGAGTCAAAAAATGTAATTGTAATGGTTATGACTGAGCCAAAATTAAGTAACACAAAGTATTTCTCCTGTTTTTGGAAGCACTGGAATGATTGTCTGTCTCTACGGATGTTTTTATAGTTGTGTGTGTGTGTAATAGTTATATTGAATTTGTGCACTTCCACAGAACAGGTTTCCTCCCTTTAGCTTATTAATATGTATTCCAAAACAGCTGCACAAACTTTGTTTAAATCACAATTTAATCTTATTTGTTATTAATAATTTACACTAAATCATTTATCTACATAAATATGTCACAAATGCAGCATTTGGACTGCTTAAACTAAACATTTTATTCCCCCATGAGCTGAGAGAACTGCAGGTGCCATGGTTTCAGCTTTTTCAGAGGACAAACGTTAAGTTCTTGTTTGGTTTTACAAAATGTCCCTCTAAACTCATCCCTCTTAAATTTCATTCATTCTGTTCCAGACAAAAGGGACTTGTAACCAAGCAACACTTTTTATGTGTTGTGTCAGAAATCAACCATCAGTCACACTGTTTAGCGCTCTTGTGGCTAAAACTGTCCTCAGTGAGCCTTCTACCTGAAACTCTATATAAGTTTTCATCATATTTCTCCATCAAAATGACTTGGCACGATTTGCTTCATCAAAAGTCCACGGTGTCATTTGAAAGAAAAATCCTCTTCTCTGCAAGTCAGGATCTCGCCGTTACAAGAAGCAAGCTCTTTAAGCCGACAGAAAGCAGGAACCAAAGTGACTCGTGGAGCATCAAGCCACCAGAATTCTCTGTGAAACTTTACAGTCGTCAGACTTTTTCTCCAAAAAAACGAATCAACACAAACCCGAAAGCAGCTTTGGCTCAGTCCAGTGCAACAGGAAGGATAAAAGAAAGATTATTTCCAAACATCGTGCATGCAGGTACCAAGACGAAAGCTGCTCCCAAGTTCATCACAACACACAGACCTCCAGATGCGCTCCAGTCTGAGCTGATGTTCGTAAGAAGAGGGAAGTTTCCTCCAGGCCCTTACAGGAACCCCAAACCTCACAACTTCAGACCCGTAAGTGATGAAAAACAGAATATTTTCATAACACATCTTCTGCACATTAATCTTGTCTAAAACTCTGCAGGTCAGGCTAATCATGGTCTTGCACTTTGCAATTTATAATGCAATATTTGATTTGAACACAAGATGGCGATACAACCTAAACTACATGACTGAAACCTCTTGCAGCTTGCTGAAGGCCTTCCAGACATGATAACTACATATGAGAAAGACCCCGGCAATGTGACTTTTAAAGTGCATCACTTAGACACATGTGCGTATCCTTCTTCTCTGACCTCATCATGACTGCATCCACATCTGCAGACAGTTATACAGATGTTTCTTTTCCAGTACGAACCACCAGATCTGAGGTGGACAGCAGCTCCAGAAGCACGAAGACAGGAATGGATACGTTTAAACCAGCAGAACCAACATGGGATCCAACGCTTTTCCTTCCTCCACTGCCATGGCCTCCAAAATCTGCTTCCTACACTGTCAGTAGATCATATCTATGATATTATCCATGTCCTCTTAAGCAGAAGGTGGATTTTATAGGAATGTTATCTCAAAAAACACAGAAGCACATGAAGTGGTGACCTTAAAAAAGACATAATACACAGTTCAGATAAAACTTCAGTACTTCCAGAACCAACAGTAAGTAAAGTACAGCTTGATACTGATACAGTAACAGTGGCTTTGTTTCTTATTACATACAAGCACTGCTTTTCACTGCCTGTTATGTTATCATAAAGGAGCACCACACAGAGGAATGAGTACATCTTTCATTTCAGTCACTAGTTAAAAAATAAAATCAATTTCTCCTTTTTTTTTTTGCCTGACAGGTTATTAGAATGAAACGAATCAAGTGCTGGAAATACACAATAAAAAGATCTCGATGCTAGCTAACAAAAGCAGCTATTTTTAACGCATGAAAACGGCCTCTGCTGGAGCTTTGCCTTTATTAATGTTCTCCAACTCTTTTCTGCAGAGACACAAACGAAGAAGAGGAGCGTACACTGCCTTTTTGGACCGAGTGGAAGAGAAACTAAGTCAGTCCTGGACAATAAAATCATAATCCTGTTATCTCCTTTAAAATACTTTTTTCTAAATTAACACATTTGGTAAAACTGTAAACGTAAAATTGTTGAAAATATGTGTAAATATCCATTAATATCTCAGTTCGATATAATCAGCAGTTATTTGGAGTAAACTTTGAAGACATTATTTAACTTTTCTTTTAGTTTTTCCAGCTTTCTTGCAAATTTGCAATGTTTTATTTCAGCCAACCAGCTTTATCCGGTATCTATGTATGCCCAATAACTGTTTGCATTTCAGTCCAAATAAGAAAAAGAACATTAAAAATACACAATAAACTGAGAAGGACATGACTGAGCTGGCAGGTTCTCATATTTTTCAGCTTGGCAGATGGCACGAAGGGACGGTGGTGTAATGCAACTCCACTGACAGCTGCTCTTTCAATACACAAAGAATTATAAGCACGTGAAGCCGGCACATGTTCCAAACATATCTGAAATAGCTCCACATATGTGTTTAATGGGTCATCTGTGACTCTGCATAACTTTCAGGCTAAATATAAAATGAAAGGAACATCAATCTGCATGAGACCACCCGAGCCTGAAGCTGCCATGTGATTTTTCTTATTCGAACCCTTTTGTGGATGAAAGGAATAATTTCAGCCCTGATGTAAAGATTTGAATATCTTTGTAAATATAGTTTTATGCAAATTGGGACAGAAGTTTCAAAGAAAAAGCGTGAAAATCTGCCAAATGCAATATATACTGTGTAATATGTGATAAAGAACGGATGAATGATAAACAGATGAAGTGATATGAAATGAATCTAGACATTTTCTCATTATAATATATTTATTTTTTAATAGCTAGTCTTGTTTTTCCAATTGGTTTCCATGCAGCAATGCCCAGAGAAACTATGTCCCATTTAGCAGCCGTAACATGACCCTGATCTTTTATATTGCAGATATAACCTCAGCACTTTGTGCTGTTTGCAGCTTGCCAAACTGAAACACAAGAATCGGACCACCCAAACAAACACAGCTAA